>NC_084997.1:34417088-34589588 GCF_963854185.1 Sardina pilchardus | reverse complement strand
CTTTGCCAATTCTTGTCCTGAATTCTTCGTTAAGAACCAGAACGACAGAACCGTCACTCCTACTGTACTGGAGGGAGCGCGGTTCAAGCAGATCTGCCAGCGGTACAAGGGCGAGTTGATGTTCGCCACTCTCTACGACACTCACAACAGGATCCCTGTGTACTCGGCCTACAAGTTTGAAGGACTTGCAGATGAGAAAAGGGACGATCCCTGGAATATTGAGCCTCAGGTAAGTTTACTGTTAGTTAGACATATTAACCCTTATGTTACCCTCAAATCTTACCGACATTCGTTACCCTTGGGGTCAATTGTTACCCAGTTTTGTGGCAGGTACTTAACAAGAGTAATAACCACCATCAAAAGCCCTACAAAACAACCCCCCCCCCCCCCCCCAAACACACACACCCTTATGAAACCTGGAACCCTGACTGGCAATATTGCCCATCCAGTGTCAGCAGCTCAAAGGCTTGCTGATGCTTCACTTTTGAATTTTTCAGTCCTGCCAAAATAACGTATATGTAATATGTACTTGTATATGTAATAATGATATTAACTACATGTTCTCATTCTATTACAATAATAATATCCATAATGTGTCAAATATTCATGTACCTCATGTTTCATACAGATGGGGTCAAATTGACCCCAAGATCACCAATGTACTGTAACAAATATTTCTACAGGACATTGGAAACATAGTATTGTGCAAATGTTATGCTTATTCTGTTGTACCCTTCAAATTAGGACAAGTCATGAAACATGGAAAAAAAAGTTAACCATATATTTTATGATGTTTAACATTGATTGGGGTGAAATCGACCCCAAGAATAACATGAGGGTTAATTATGTGACTTACATTTCTGATTAGATATGTCACAAAGTATCTCACTCACTCCCAAAATACCATTTTAGATGTAAAGTAATTAAAGTAATTTTTGAAAATATTACATTTCAAGTGGTGCATGTGTGTGTGTGTGTGTGTGTGTGTGTGTGTGTGTGTGTGTCTGTCTGTGTTTTACAATGTATGGATATATCCACATACTGTATGTTAGTTCCATGAATGTTCTGATGTTATGACTGTTCTAATGTACTGTTTTACAATCACTTTGCTACTATTTTCAGAACCTTGATGTAATTTTTCAAAACTCTAGACACAAAACTCAAAACGGTTATCACTTGTAACACAGGCTGTCTAATGTCAATGCATTGCATTGTGCATTCATATCTTCAAAGAAATCTTGCACTTGCACAATCATAGGTTTAAAAAACTAATTTAGAGTGAAATACCACTGAAATATAACTATAGATCACCCGCACACAAGCAACCACTAGTTTCATAGTGTCATTGTATGTACAGTACAATCATTAATAAATGCAATACAATGCAAAAAAAAGTGTTGTTGTGATATGTAGAACTAAAGGGGACAAAGAGCTGTGTTTTCCAGATTTCTATCTGTCAGGACAAGTGTTGGGAGTCTGTGAGAAAACAAAATACCTGGGTCACTACATCACAGATCAGATGTCTGATGATGATGACATATATAGACAGTGCCGCATGCTATATGCCCAAGCTAATATTTTGAAAAGGATATTCCTAATGTGCTCTGACAAAGTAAAAATTCAGCTTTTTAAAGCATACTGTACTCCACTATACACTGCAGCCCTATGGGCAAAGTTTAAAAAGGCCAGTCTACAGAGGCTACAGGTTGCTTATAATGACTGCTTTAGGATATTACTAAGGAAGCCTAGGAGCTGTAGTGCTAGTGGCCTGTTTTGTAATGCAGGTGTCAGAACCTTCAGAGCATTGTTGAGGAACCTGATGTATAAATTTATCTGTCGCCTAAATATGTCACAGAATTACATTATTATATTGCTGACCAATCCCAAACACAGCACAATTCGTTACCAGTCACCAATGTGGAGGTACTGGTATGAATGTCTTTTATGAAATTGTGTGGGGGAAGTTGTTGGGGTTTTTTGGTGTTTGTTTGTTTTTTTATGTAGGGCTGTTTGTGTGTTCTTCTATGGACCTTGAGTCTGACAAATAAAATGATGATGATGATTAAATATTGTAGAACAAAATAGGTGATACAGGTTTCATTATGGTGCTACATGTAGGCCTACAGCACAGTAAATACATCTGTGTAAAAGTACTGCAGTAGTAGATAATAGACTACTGCTAATAGCTACTGTATGTGATCATTGTAAGGAAATTAACAGACTCATTTGAAATGTAATGGGTGAATTACCTTTTGAAATAGTAGCACTTTGATGTTTAGTTATCATATTGAACAGGTGATTTTTGTTAAATGAACAAATTATCTAAGTTTTATGTGTATTGTATCCAAGCAATTGAGAAAAGGGTTAGAGTTTTGAAAAAAAGTGCATTTTGATCATTGATTGTTAGTTTTGTGTCCAGAGTTGTGAAACATGACATCAAGGTTCTGAAAATAGTAGCAAAGTGATTGTAAAAAACTGTAATGTGCCATGTTGAACGCTTAGATCAGTAAAAGTGAAGCAGATGAAATGTCTCTTCTGACTGTACTGACTCTCTCCTGGCCTCTTGTGTCTGTGATCTGAACTGCAGATTGACGTAGCCTCTGACTGTACTGACTCTCTCCTGCCCTCCTGTATCTGTGATCTGAACTGCAGATTGACGTAGCCTCTGACTGTACTGACTCTCTCCTGCCCTCTTGTGTCTGTGATCTGAACTGCAGATTGATAACCCAAACGCGCAGGGAGGCATGACCCCTGAAGGAAGTTCAGGCATCTCACCAAACCTCCTGGGTGTCCATCAGGCTCTACTTATTGACTACAGCGAACGGGAGTCTGAGTCTGAATTTGACTATGGGTTACAATATGAGATTGGCCACCTGTGCCCTGACTGCGGCCCATGCGAATATACCACCTCAGCGTCCTCCTTTACCCTGACCAACACCGCTCCGCAGGATAGAGAGGACAACATGGACTGGCACGGGCAGGTGCAGAAAGTCACCTTCAATGGCCGGGTTTCCCAAAATTGTTAAGAAGCTCTTAAGTGCTAAGAACTTCTTAGGAGCGTTGTAAGAATGTTCTAAGAACGCTCCTAAGAAGTTCTTAGGACTTAAGAGCTTCTTAACGATTTTGGGAAACCAGGCCAATATCATCGGAAACGAGTGCGCTTCTGGCGAGGCCCATGTCATCACTGGTGTGGTGCCAAGTCGTAATACATGGATAGTTAGAGATAAAGAAAATAGAGTGAATGTGCCCGACTATTTCTGGTCTGCTTTCTGTTGCTCCTTGTCACCTGCCAGTGCCAACGATTTCTCATATGGTTTCTTGGCCCCCACAAAGACAGGGATGATGACACTTAGAGAGGACAAAGAACACAACTGGAGGATGGTCGCAGAGAGGATGTCTGTTAAGGACCTGAATGCAGAGCTCACACGTCTCTACGGCTCCGCATTCAGCGTGTTTGGGGATGTGTGTGTGTGAACCCAACGCACATTTAATAAGGCACATTTACTGTAAAGCAGACGTGTGTCTCTCTCTTAGAAAGGTGCTGTGTATGATTAATATAGGAGCTTGCACTTGTTATTCTGAAGTAAAACTGAGGAACTGTGTGGGAGGAAATGTAGACTCAATGCTGTGTAACTGTTGTGTTAGATGTTTTAGCTGCATTGGTTTAATAAACGGCCACACATCACACTGATGCCTTTTTGAAGATGCATGTTCTCTTTCTGTCTCTGATAAACTGTAAATATGAAGTAAAAAAAACCACAGTGACAATGTTGGCGCCATAAACCTACTGCAGAGTCCATCTCTTTTTGTAAAATTATGAGTCTGTCTGCTTTACACCTCTGCTGGTTCTCTTCCCATAATTCCCTAGTTAAGACGCACAAACAAACTCTTAATACAAAGAAAATTAATATTCTTCACATACATGAGTTAGTAACTCGTTTTTAAGGACAAACTTGAAAACATTGAACTGATTCAAAGAGGCACTACATGGTCCATTTGAGTCTTATCTCCTCGTAGTGGTATGACTACTGTGGGATATGTCTCAAGTCAAAGTCAAAGTCAGGACAGGACAGGACAGGACAGGACAAACAGTAAAGTGCACATACACAACAAGAACATATCCTAACAATAATATAACTTAAATGTCAATGCAGGTTAGCTACTGTAGGTGCTTATACACATATCATTGGTGGCTCTCGTGCATCTTTACAGAGTCAAGACGGAGGCAGTCATTCCCAGCCGCATACCCCCTTGCTGATCCTTGACTTACCACCTACAGTATTGTGTCTGTTAAGGTGTCCACAACCATGGCAACCTGACAGGGACAAGTACAGCATAAGGCCTCATTCCCAGCTGCACACCCCGGACGGTGGCACTCATTGATGCACTTATTCCTACTGCAATCTACCTTTGCACTTCACTATGTTGTCACTTTATACTTTTTTCACTCTTACTGTACCTCTCTTGTTAAAATTGTTCTTTAAAAGCTTAAAATGTTTTATCATGTTGACAGTCAATTTGGTTAAAAAGCGTCAGCCAAATGTAATGTAATGTAAATATAGTAGCATGACGTTCAAATTAAATCTGCTGCATAGTGGAGAGATTGAGAAAACCCATATCATCACCGCATGTAACATGCTGTTACTGCATGTAACACGCAGTAAACGTCCGCAAGAATGAACAGCAGTTTGAAGTAAAGCTAATAAAGTATTGGCTAAATATTGGTACCCCATACGCCCCTTGGAGGCTTACGCACTGTGTGATGCGCGTGGCGGTGGTGGCGGCGCGGCGGCGCGGCGGCATGACCACCATTGCTTACAGGTTTTACACGCTAAACTCCGCCCATTGCCAACAAACATCTCTTAAGAATATCAGGGAGCGTCGGAAGATCTCCTTGTAATGGTCTCTCTGTCCCTCATACAAAGAAAAATACATTGTTGTCGTCGTAATTGCACGATTTTAACCAAGCCTGTAGGAAGCCGGGAGACATAGCCTACTCGATGTCTGGAGAAGAGAGAAGCACTCAGGTGAGTCCTCCTCTTCTTTTGGCTTATCAACCTGTGAGGATCATCAAATTCCCACTTGGAATTTCAGGTAGCAGGCTACTAAATGTGCGTTCAAATTCGCAAGATGAAAATTGCCCGCGCTTGCAAACAGAGGTGGAGGTGAAATCTGCCAAGATGTAGACAAAACAACTGTAAACACTAGGAAGTAGCCTAGTTTCCCGCGAGCATGCTGCTCCTGGGAGGAGGGCGAGGGGCGTAGACCTGTGGCATATGAAATCAGCTGTTAGAATTGTGAGGTTTCTGGGAGAAGACAACAACATCAAAGTTAAAGTATTTCTGTACGTCTATAATGCTATAATGCCGGTATGTAGCATATTTATTCCTCATTTTAGTCAACTTATAAACTTATGAGCACAACTGTTCGTCTCCCACGGTTACCCATGAATCAGATGGTGTTTTAATTAGAAAGAATAAAGAAATGAACACATCCACAGTGCATAACCGATCACATCACTTTATGAAACGAATGCCTTTTTCTTTTTTCCTTTTGTCTGATATGAAAGGTGTCACTATGAAATTATTTTTTATTAATTAGAAATGATAATTATTGTAATTATTATTATTATTACAATTATTATTCTACATTTGAAATACATTTTTACTACAGGTTGACATGGGAGACTCCACCATTAACTCAGTCCAGGACATACTGAGGAGTACCATAGAAAACCTTGGCTCTGCCGACTTCAAGAAGTTCAAGCACCATTTGAATGACATGGGCAAGGTTCCATGGTCAAAACTCGAAAAAGCAGATCATTCGGATACAGTAAATTTCATAGTGCAAACATACACTAAGGAACATTCTGGCGCAACCATGTGTAAAGTCTTAAAGAAAATGAACCTGCACCAGATGGCCATAGACTTGGAGAAGGAACTGGCTGGAGAGAACTCTCGCAATGAAACTGTCAGCACAGGTTGGACTCAATGGCTCACAGCAACATTAATTTGACGTGCATTATAAATATAGTAAGACATGTCAGTAATAAGATATGGCAAGAACAGAAGCATATTCCTTCTTTTATTGTCATCCCGTAAATTAAATGATATTAGCATCAGTCATTTTTATCTACAGTATATGACCACTTTCTCAGACTGAGTAATCACCAGTATTGCTGCTACTGTAGATATCTATCATGGTGTCCCACTGTAACTCAACACCACACAAGGCTATACATGCATACTTGACAAACCGGTTTATCTATGCATTGTAAACACACATTGTGTTTGTCCTCAGTCATCCTAAACTATGTTTTTGAAAGCATGACATATAATTACAGTACAAAAAGGCATTCTTGTGTAATTCTTTGATACGCTGAAAAAAATATCCAGGTCTCTGCAACATTGTTTTTACAGTGTCTTAGTCTTACCAATACATTTTTAGTTTGTAAAGCAGCGATCTTTCTGTGGTTGATATTTCAGACAAATAAAGCTCAATGAAGTAGACTAGGTTTTAAGTTTGTATTTAATTGGAATCAGACAGGTCTCTGCTAATTATGATGACCCTGTACTATCAATGTATGTATGTAATGTAGTACAGTATGTATTTTATATCATCAAAATGGGGACTAAGGTCCAGGGCCACATTTATTTCATGTCACAAAAGTATACAATGTGTCCAAGGATATCTATAAAATCAAAGTAGGCAATTCCATCAACAGTTTGCATCCTTTATTTAGTTTTGTGATGCATGGAATAGTATGCTTTCAACACTTTCGTGATTGTCGTTGACAGAAGCAGTGTATTGTTGCCAAAATGTGCCATAGCTCTCACTATTTCTCATGATTATGACTGTGCACAGATGCAGCAGAAAAGAGAAAGCAGAGTTCCTCCAGTCAAGGGGACCAGAGGAAAGAGTCAGAGGAAGTCCCAGAAAGAGGACTGAAGAGGAAGAAGGAGCCTGGTGAGTCATCATGCCACCTCATTTCCCGTTAATTTACACCAGATCTCAACATTATTAACCTGATATATTGAAATACTGCACTTTGCTGTCAAATAAAAAGACAAATGTTAAATTACACTCTGCCCATTGTTGTTTAACCAAACTTCAATGTTTTCTTAAAACACATCTGTTCCCTGTTAATATCCATACCTCCATATATCTGCCATATCAGCGTTTTTTTCCACCGACAGAGAAACGGCTCTGTTCCCATTCTCGCACCAACATTTGAACCATTTGCAGCGTTTCGACCAAACAGAAGCCGGTTCAGAACGTGGCACCTTGGTTCAGAACTTGAACCAGAAAATGGTTGTTTTTTCCTACAAACTGGAGTGTCATTCTGCCGTTCAGAGGGGAGAAGGCTAGGTTCTTTGCCAGTGGAAAAATGCCTTTTTACAAGGTTCCATTTAGAACCAATTTGGGTGCCATATTTGTATCAAATGATAGAACCTTTTCGGGGTCCATGTGGAAACTTTTTTTCTAAGCGTGTACTGCTAGTTGATTCTTGTTTTTTTCCCCCAAAATGAACAACAAAGGACTGTTACAGTATATATTTAACAGGAAGATACTGTCAAAGACTAGTCCACTGTAAAAAAAACACGGAAATAAGGGCAACCCTACTGCCAGTTCTTTACTGTTATTTCACGGGACACGAGTATGGGCCTATCCCATTCACTCCCTGATATGATATTTGCCAGTTAG
This sequence comes from Sardina pilchardus, assembly GCF_963854185.1. NCBI lineage: Eukaryota > Metazoa > Chordata > Actinopteri > Clupeiformes > Clupeidae > Sardina > Sardina pilchardus. The sequence continues at coordinate 34,581,884 of NC_084997.1, read as the reverse complement.
CACTAATACATTGAAGGGCTACAGTGGTAGAAGCTCTACCACTCATAGTACTGTAACTTGGATTATTCTGGATTATTTTCAGACGACCTCTGCAGTCTGCATGGAAAGGAGGTACAACTCTTCTGTCAAGAAGATAGCGAGCTGGTGTGCTATGAATGTCGAAAGAACCACAAGGCTCACAACTTCAGACCAATCCGTACAATAGTGCCTGACCTTAAGGTAAGTGTACGATAGAGCTTCTAAATGTATTTCACTTTATCGGTCTAACTGTAACAGTAAATACAGATCTATATTGGACATTAATTGTAAGGATGGCAGTAAATGTGATATATGTCTGTTGTCTTATATAAAAAAGAAGTGATTGGTTTGATTGACGTTATCAATGGGCAAAGGATCCAAGCTAGCATAGCTGTGCATGTGGAACGTTAGTAAACCTCTCTCTCGACATCTCAAGAGCAGTGCTGGCATTAAAGCTAGCAGCCTGGGGCCATATTCACAAGGAATTTTAAGGCTAAAAATAGCTCCTATCTGGCAAATTTAGGAGAAACAACTTAGAAGAAGTTGAGAGGATTCCTCTCTTTGTAAATGTGTCTTCATACAGATTCATTTTAAAAAATACTACATCAATGGGCAGTGCATTTCATTAGGCTGCTAGGTTGTTTGTTTTGTCTTACTCTGTATTCATTTATGATATGTATTCATTTATTAATCATCTTCTGTCCTTCGCACTACTTGTGTAGCACACACTCTCTCAGACCTATCACCTGTCACTCATCATATAGGGGAGGTTTTAGGAATAATTCCCGCATTACAATCATCAGTCAATCAAGGTGGTAACATCAGTCAAGCTTGAGGATGACTTATTATGTCAACCATAGCAATTCTCTTGCTGTTGATTGATTGGAATTACTCATAAATGGTGACCTACGCTATTATCAGGCTTAATAATAACAAAAATCGTGTTTCCCTAGAAAAGTAACATTTCGTATGATTTTGTATCGGAGATGTACTGTAGCTCTCTACGCCCTCTACAGATTGAAACATGCCATGGCATTTTGGTCCAAAATGCTATTGGAATGCTGACGTAGTCCTGCACTTCTCTGGCGAGTCTACGTCACTGGGTTGTTACAAATTAGGAATGAAACGCCCCAACACCTGCTGCCCTGATTAGCCTCCCTGTGATAAGCCATGTCTGCAGCACTCATTCCCAGATTGACACGAAATCACCATGGTTGATTGGCTGCAGCAGTGCTGCACTACCTTCCAATTTTCAGAACATCCTGCCTTTTTTGAAAGCCTTTTTCAGAAATGTGGAGTGGGTGGAGTTATGGGGTGAAGTTACACTTTCAGAGAAAACTGTAATAAATTGTTTTAGTGTGATTTACGTGCACTCCTGGTGCTGGTAAGATAAAAATGCTTCGTGATTATGGCCGCTGGGCTTTTAGCTCGATTGTCGCTCCCAATCCAAGGTGATGCTGTTTGCAGGTTTGAGTCCGGGTGTGTGCAGGGCTGAATCAAAAAGGTTTTAACACAACACAGGTTACAATCGCTCGTTGTTATTCATGGTTTGTTAAGCAGCATTGCAGTGTACAGATCTAAATACCTACAGTATCTTCAATTAGTTTCAGCAGCCATACATTTTCAAGTCTTTTAATGTTGCAAGCATTGTCCACCACCCAGCTGTTTTGAGTATAAGAGCTATACAGCTTTTGTGTTGGCGGTAAAGTGTGATGTGATTCTTTATAGGAGGAGCTTAGGCTTAAAGTGGTGCCACTCAAGAAACAGATCGAATTATGTGCAGAAGTGAAGGCTACCTGTGAAGAGACAGCAAAGCATATTAAGGTGAGTGTGACAGGTTATGTAACACAATGTATGCACTTAACACAATGGAAGTGGCCTACACAAGGCATGTCTGGATATGCGCTTTACTTAAATATCCGTTGTATGCCAAACCAGCGTCAGATCGAAGACACAGAGACAATGATCAAGGAAGACTTTGAAAGACTTCACCAGTTTCTACAAGATGAAGAGGCTGCCAGGATAGCTGCACTGAGGGAGGAGGGGAGTTGGAAGAGCGAGATGATGAAGGAGAAGATTGAGAAGATGAGCAGAGAGATCTCATTTGTTTCAGACACAATCAGAGCCATTGAAGAGAAGATGACAGCTAATGATGTCACATTCCTGCAGGTAAGAATCATTAACTTTTTGCACATGCAGGGAACCAGGTACTAAATGTTATAATCAAGACAAATATTATATATTTTTTTCCAGAACTACAAGAGCACAGTGGAAAGGTGAGTGATCTGCCTCCTGTCTCTCTCTTCTCTGTGGTTCTGAACCCAAACCCACAGCAGCACTGACTCCTGAATGTTATTCCAGAGCCCAGTGCACACTGCAGGATCCAGAGAGGGTTTTAGGAGCTCTGATCAATGTGGCAAAGCACCTGGGCAACCTGAAGTTCAACGTCTGGGAGAAGATGCAGGAGATAGTTCACTACAGTGAGTTGTGCTTTAAAAAAAAAAAAAAAAAACGTACTGCAATTGCACATGTTCCATTTCATCCTCATCTGCCTTGTGAGTGTCCTTCACAGCTCTGATCCTGTCATGTTGATGCTTAAAGGGCATGTCACTCGTTGTGTGTCCATTACAGCTTTGCGCAAAATGTATGCAAAATTTGTTGAGATTTGACAAACCACAATTGCGAGTAAAATAAAATTGCGATGTAATATTTTAGATGAAAGTGACAATGAATTTTAAGATTGTTAGATTGGGGGGTCCAAATTCAAAAGGAGGTTTCAAAAAATGTTTTAGTAATTGCAACTGTAAGGTTGAGTGCAACCATATAGTGAAACAGCATATTGGGTTTGATGTTGGCAGTATGTCTAGTTCTAGCTACATGTACAAAGAACATAGCAAAATAATATTCCATTATCAAATATGGTGCTTGACTTATGAAATGGCTTTATGTTTATTTTACTTTATGTATGAGGCTACACTGGTAAATGGAAAAAAAAGATATTTGGCTCATATCTCAAGTGATGGCTAGATTCAAATGTTTTGCAATGATGTATTCTGTGCATTCATCTGCATATTTAGTATACCATAGACCTTAATTTAGTCATAGTCCTCTGCTCTTAAAATGTACCTTCTTTATGAGGTACTGGTGCAAGGATGGAGAGCTGTGTAGAGATGTAATGGCTCCACAGTATGTGCGGTTGAGAAAGCGGGACGTTTTTGTCTCTCAACATTCTCCTTGATGGGAGGATAGTGTGAAGGGAGCTGACGGGGTGAGTTTCATCTTGTAGGATTGTTAGGCCTTTCTGGTGGATGCAGGCCTCGTACTGTAGATCTTACAAATGGTTTGCAAAGTTTGCAGCTGATGATTTTTGAGTGCATATGAATAAAGTATCTGCATTCCGCACTAAAGCACACAATCCATTGATATCAGGTGAATTGTGACCACACATCCAAATCTACAGTACACATGTAAGTGGAAGTCAACAAAGTGCAAGTTTTTTCTCCATAGAGCTAGTGAACATAAGGCATAGCAACACTAGCATCTCCTGCTGAGATGATCTGTTAAAGACCTACTGCCATATTAGCGTTACAGACTATCCTCGTGCATTTCTAACTAGTTCTAATTCTCTGAGTGCTGTGTACTCAAATACTGTGAATCACAAGGTCTTTAAGATCCAATACTTGGACCCCAATCATCGCAGCTCTGCAGTTATATTTTGTATTTGTAGTTTTTGTTGTAGTTGCGACTACCTGACAATTTCACTGCATTCTTTGCATTAGTAATCATATGCATGTGACAAACAAACATCCTTGTATCCTTGTACCTCTGAATATTCAGCTCATGTATGCATGTTTTTCTCTGCAGCTCCTGTGATTTTGGATCCCAACACTGCACAGAAGCAACTGGTTTTGAGTGAGGATCTGACCTGTGTGAGAGTCAGCGTCAACAGTCAGCAGCTTCCTGACAACCCAGAGAGATTTGATGAGTATGTTGGTGTCCTGGGCTCTGAGGGCTTTGACTCAGGGACTCAGTGTTGGGATGTGGACGTGGAGGGTCATCCTTGGTGGGCTGTAGGTGTGTCCACAGAGTCTCTCCAGCGCAAGGGAGACGAGTTGGGCTCAGGACGATTGTATATTTGGCATAAAAGTGTTTCCAATGGATCAGAGTCTCCAGCACAGCCTGAGGAGAACAGAGTGATGCAGAAGCTCAAGAGGATCAGAGTGCAGATGGACTGGGCCAGAAGAAAGCTGTCATTCTCTGACCCTGATAGCAATTCATATCGATTCAGTCTACCTCTTGTTTTCTCAGAGAGAATGTTTCCATTCTTGGGTCTTGGCTGGCCACTCTCTCCTCTGAGGATCTTACCAGCACAGACCTCAGTGAACATAGAGCCGCACAGGTCTATGAACTGATATACAAAGTTAAGCTAGAAAAGAGCTGACCACAGAGACAGCATTTTATTTTTTACAGTTCAGGCTGTTCTACGATGAGAACAAACAGCAGAGCCTCAAAAACTCATCACCATCACAACGTCCGTCCAATCAAAGAAGCATCAGATGAGTGTATTGTAAGACTGAGTTAATTTCTATATACTGTGTCTCACAAATGGGACAAGTTTAAGACATGTGTACACTTACTTTCAAAATGTATCTTTGGTGACTGTGTGGCTCTGTATTTTTGTCATATTGTCACACACAGCTTCTTAATCTTCTTCTATATACATGTATAGTTTGTATATTCTAGATATTTGTATTGCATATTTTAAATGCTCCCATATATCTTATGCAACTCCTTATCCTAGCTGGTGATATGATAGAGGACACCCTGTACTCTGGGTTAATGTACAACAGAGCAGAATATACAGGGCAATAGGTACAGTGATGTAGACTCGGAGACTCACTGAGACCAGCAGAGATAAACTTTCAGCGGAAAACACCACAATATTAAGCTAATATAATATAGGCTGAGATATCTTAAATGTTTACATATACTGTATCTATGTAAATCTGTATCCTTGCTGGAGAGGACATTCTGTGTTCCAGATGTATAGTTCTAATCTACACATGTCTGTATGTGAGAGGTTAATACAGTGCCTATAGAAAGTCATCATACCCTTTTGAAATAGTTACTTTTTTTTGTCTTACAGCCTGAAATCAAAACCCATTTAAAAAAAAATCTTTTCCAGTTTGATTAACAAATTTAGCTGTACAACATCAAAATAATGAAAAAAAAGTAAACAGTTCTGACAATTAATAAAAAATGAAAAACTAGAATAACAGGGTTGGAAAAGTCATCATACCCCTGACTTAATACTTTGTAAAGCTTCCTTTTGCTTTCATTACAGCCATCAATCTGTTTGGATATGTCTCTATTATAGCTTTGCACACCTAGATAGGGGAATATTTGCTGAATTTTCCGTACAGAAATGTTAAAATTTAGTCAAATTCTATAGGGAATGGCGATGGACTGCTCTCTTCAAGTCAATCCACATATTTTCTATAGGATTTAAGTCAGGGCTCTGACTTTGCCACTCAAGGATATTCACCATCCTATCCTTAAGCCACTGCTTTGTTCTTTTGGCAGTATGTTTAGGATTATTGTCGTGTTGGAAGGCGAATGACCTCCCCATCCTCAGCTGTCTAGGAGAGGGACACAGGTTTTCCTTAAGAATGTGGGTGTACTTGGCAGCATCCATTTTCCCTTCTATCCTGACCAATTGCCCAGTTCCCGCTGAAAAGAAACATCCCCACAACATAATGTTGCCCCCACCATGCTTCACACTAGGTATGGTGTGTTTTGGGTGGTGTACTGTGTCGGTTTTCGCCAAACATTGCGCTTGGAGTTCAGTGCAAAAACTCATCTGGAATATTGTGCTACCATGTGGAAAAAGCTTATATGGTCAGATGAGACTAAGATCGAACTTTTTGGAGACTAAGATTGAAGTTTTTGGACTGAGCTCCAGGCACTAACCAAACACAGTATACACACCCAAACACACCCAAAACACACCATACCTACTTTGAAGCATGGTGGGGGCAACATTATGTTTTGGGGATGTTTCTCTTCAGCGGGGACTGGGCAATTGGTCAGGATAGAAGGGAAAACGGATGCTGCCAAGTACACCAAAATTCTTGAGGAAAACCTGCGTCCCTCTCCTAAACAGCTGAGGATGGGGAGGTCATTCGCCTTCCAACACGACAAAAATCCTAAACATACTGCCAAAAGAACAAAGCAGTGGCTTAAGGATAGGATGGTGAATATCCTTGAGTGGCAAAGTCAGAGCCCTGACTTAAATCCTATCGAAAATATGTGGATTGACTTGAAGAGAGCAGTCCATCGCCATTCCCTACAGAATTTGACTAAATTTTAACAATTCTGCACGGAAAATTGGGCAAATATTCCCCTGTCTAGGTGTGCAAAGCTATAATAGAGACATATCCAAACAGATTGATGGCTGTAATGAAAGCAAAAGGAAGCTTGACAAAGTATTAAGTCAGGGGTATGATGACTTTTCCAACCCTGTTATTCCAGTTTTTAATTTTTTATTAATTTTCAGAACTGTTGACTTTTTTTTCATTATTTTGATGTTGTACAGCTACATTTGTAAATAAAACTGGAAAAGATTTTTTTTTAAATGGGTTTTGATTTCAGGCTGTAAGACAAAAAAAGTAACTATTTCAAAAGGGTATGATAACTTTCTATAGGCACTGTATGTAACAGTAGACTGTAGATGATAAGTTAGCTATAGATAAGGACAGTGATGAAGACTCGTGAGGGATCTTATTTTCTCCACTCGCACAATAGCAGCTACTGCTGTGGCACCTGTTACACCTGTACAGTATATGACTACTCCAGCAGGTGAGAATACAACAAACTGGACCGAGTTGCTTTCTAAACACAGAGGATTCGGAAACTGACTTGATTTTTCTCACTTCTGAAAGTGGAGGGAAAATCTGTGGTGAAGTTACAACAAGACAAACAGTTTGCTTTCATTCTTGAAAAATGAGTTCCAAGCTAGAGGAGGAGATATCTTGCCCTATCTGTACGGATATCTATAAGGATCCGGTCATCCTGGCCTGCACTCATAGTATCTGTAAAGGCTGTCTGCAGCAGTTCTGGAAAACCAAAAGATCCAGAGAATGTCCGATCTGCAGAAGACCATCAAAGGAAGAGCCTCCCCTCAACCTTGTGCTGAGAAACCTGTGTGAGACGTATGTGCAGGAGAGAAGTCAGAGAGGAGCACTCTGCAGTCTCCACAATGACACACTCAAGCTTTTCTGCCATAACGATGAGCAGCTTGTGTGTTTGGTGTGCCGAGACTCAAAGCAACATAGTAATCACAAGTTCAGTCCCATTACTGAAGTAGCAGTTGACCGTAAGGTAAGTTTGATGTCCATGAATTAAAGTATTGCAACACCTGATGATTTATGATTCACAAACTGCTTTTTCACTTTAAGTTTTTTTTTTGTTGTTGCTTTAACTGACCACTAGATGTCAGCACCTTCTCTTCAGTCAGCTGATTCTGCAGAACCATGCATGTAAATAGCAATGAATGTTGTATTATGTTAAATGTGACTCTACAGTTCTAGATTTTCATTGAAAACATGTCTGTCATTTGTTAGAACCTAAATCATTTTATACTGATACATAAACACACACCAACACACACACACACACACACACACACACACACACACACACACACACACTCAAAGGACACAAAGACTTGAACTGAGTCAGTTATATCAGTTATATTCACTGATGTAATCATTTGATGTCCTGCTAGATTAGTGATGTGTTACATTTAGTCCATCTTATGTGTTCATTCATACATAACACACACACACACACACACACACACACACACACACACACACACACACACACACACACACACACACACACACACACACACACACACACACACACACACACACACACACACACACACACACACACACACACACACAGGGATAGAGGGAGATCTACAGTAACTTCTTTCAAACCAGGAACCAGAATAGTCAGTCATATCAAATCATAATGTATTTACTGAAATGAAATGGTGTTCTGCTAATGTATTTATTATTGTGCTGTTCTGGGTTACAGAAGGGGATCAAGGCCAATCTGAAGCCATTAAAGGCGAAGTTGAAGGAGTTTCAAGAAACTAAAACCACCTATGATGAAATGGCCAAACATATTAAGGTTAACTACAGCATGTTATTGTAGACACAGTATATTTGTATGTTGTATTTGAAGATAAATCTAGAATAATGAAATTAAATAGATGTTTTAATATATAAAATGGTGGCACTTTAGTGGAGTTCCTGTAATCACATACACCTGCTCTGGCACCTTATTCCAGACTCAAGCCCAGCACACAAAGAAGCAGATCACCACAGAATTTGAGAAGCTTCACCAGTTGCTACGAGATGACGAGGCAACCAGGATAGCTGCACTGAAGGCTGAAATGATGAAGAAGTGTCAGATGATGAAGAAGAAGATTGAGAAGATGAACAGAGAGATCTCATCTCTTTCAGACACAATCAGAGCCATCGAGGAGAATATGGGAGCTGATGATGTCACATTTCTGCAGGTAAGAACCAGAGCGGTAGATAAAACACAGTGGCGACACTCCCATTGACCTCCATAGGAAAAAATGGCAGCGCTTTTTCCAGGCTATTTCCACGTTATGGGACTTTCGGAACTATTTATAGCCAATCTCTTGGTCAGTAGTCAATGAGTTAATTGATTACACCTTCCAGCATTCAGAAGTACTGTACATCCCACCCTCCTGTGATTCAGCCATTCAGCACAGATTTTTTGGAACTTTTGATCGTGTGGCGGCAACATCAAAGAGTGTCGCAACTCTCTCTTTCTATGGCTCTGGTAAGAGCCATCCAGTGATTAGGATCAATTAAGTTGATAATAGCACTGCACAGATCTGGCTTCATGTGCGGAATGCTGGGTTGAACACAGTGCATACCATGCTGGTTAGAAATGCTTCTTGGTTCGGCCGGACAGGAAGCCACCGGGATGTTACCATGTCACATGACCTGAAGAGCTCGCGGAGCAAGGCGCCAGTGGAAGTGAAGTTTGCCTACAAAAAGGATCCAAAGCTGCCATCTGAGCCCATATAAGGAGATCCGGGTGTTAATTGAAGCTAACTGCCTATGGCAAGTTGCATTGTAAGCTAGCTCTGGGGTAGCAAAGAGCAAAGTGTGCAGTCATCACCTACCGAAGATCGCAGTATCCACTCGAAGGCAGGCACTTTTTTAGTGGAAAACATCTGCATTTCCAATTTCTTCGTCCCGTGAGAGTTTAACAGATGCAATAATTCAAAATCAATCAATTCAATGTTATTTTCCCATAGAAAAAATCTCAAGATACCGGATCTCCTTATTTGGGCAAAGATAATAGCTTTTTTGTGGGCGTATTTCAGAGGTCAAAATCACTGGCAGCTCACCCACATGACCCCACCACTAAATAAGCACTGAAGAGAATAGATCAAAGCAGCCATAATAATCTATTATTCTCCTTTTTACTTCACAGAACTACAAGAGCACTGAAAGGTGAGTGATCTGCCTCCTGTCTCTCTCTCTTCTCTGTGGTTCTGAACCCTAACCCACAGCAGCACTGACTCCTGAATGTTATTCCAGAGCCCAGTGCACACTGCAGGATCCAGAGAGGGTTTCAGGAGCTCTGATCAATGTGGCAAAGCACCTGGGCAACCTGAAGTTCAGAGTCTGGGAGAAGATGCAGGAGACTGTTCAGTACAGTGAGTGGACAAACATACCTCTCTCTCTCTCTCTCTCTCTCTCTCTCTCTCTCTCATTCTCTCTCTCTCTCTCTCTCTCTCTCCCAAATTCCAATTCAAAGGTGCTTTACTTGCGTTCCGTAAGTACACTGTAATGCGGTGCCTGTCTGCACTGTGCTTACCGTATACACGGTGTGTAAATTTGAACAAAATAGTATTGTATTACGTTGAATGTCAACTCTGAGCGCTTAACAGAGATCGATGATAACAGATGATCGCAGCATTTAAACATAACTTGATAATATTGATGTCCTCTATTCGACGGTGACATTGTCTTTTTTGACCGCCATGACTACACCATCCAGGGACTAAAGGCTGCGTGGCGCCCACCAGACACGTACGCGGCGCGCTGCGACAAGAAACAAATTACAACTCCATTGTTATTAGCGGAGCATATTACGGACATATTACATCTGTACTAGCAAAATCTGAAAAGTAACACACAATTTCAGCCAAGTCCTGTTTTTGACCACCGTGCACTCAAACAGGCTGTTTTCTTTCTCTCTGCAGCTCCTGTGACTCTGGATCCCAACACTGCACATCCAGATCTCATCCTGTCTGAGGATCTGACCAGTATGAGACGTGGTGAGGGGAGACCGCGGCTTCCTGGTAACCCAGAGAGATTTGATCAGTATGCCAGTGTGCTGGGCTCTGAGGGCTTTAACTCAGGGACTCACTGCTGGGATGTGGAGGTTGGGGAGAACACGTGGTGGGGTGTGGGTGTGATGACGGCGTCGGCTCAGAAGACAGGGGACTACACGTCCATGAGTGGACTGTTTTATGTGTATTCTAAAGACGGTGTGCACTGGGCACGCTCCACCCCACAGCCTTACACTCACCTCACCGTGCAGCAGAAACTCCACAGGGTCAGAGTGCAGCTGGACTGTGGCCGAGGAAAGATTTCATTCTCTGACCCTGATAATAACACACACATACACACCTTCACACACACGTTCACTGAGAGAGTGTTTCCATACTTCAGCACTGTTTGCCCTCTAAAGGTCTTAGCAGTGACCACAAAAGTGACAGTAGAGAATTTAGAGCCAATTGTGCCTCAGCAAATGCTTTTAAAGAAACAAAAATCATAGATTAGAATTGTACATGAAAAAACAGAAATCATAAATTATGATTGCTGGATGTATTAAAAAAACATAGATGATGATTGCTGAATTTATTAAAGAAGCACAAATCAGATGATGATTGCTGGATATATATAAAAAAACACATCATAAATGATTATTGCTGGACTCTATTGTTCCATGGTTTGTGCCCTTAATACCTGAAGTCTCTAAAACATTGAAGCAGCATGATGGGAGATTTAGGCTGCTGTGAGAGACTTCATTAAAAGCTGTTGAAAAGGGTTTGGTAGGCATATTCTTAGTAGGGTTGCACAATTATTATTATTATTTTTTAATCAATGTTGCTCTGTTTGAATACGGATTGCAGTGGCTGCAATTAACCATTCCTACTACACAAATGGGGTGACATTTCATTAACTGTGTGATAAATAATTGTTGACTCATTTTCCAAACATATTCCTTCCAGTGTGTTGACTGTGATATTTACATAATAAGAATAATAAATATTCGTAATAAGAACTAAATAGTTGCCATCAAAATGTCCAATCAATCTTCTTTGATAATTGTCCCCATTCACACTTACTTTATTTTCCCTACTAGTGAGGTTTTGCAATCTTAAAAAAACTCATTAAGTAGACTACCTTTGTTTCAATTAGTTATTCTTAGTATTTCATATATTGAATGGTACAGAAAGTGTATCTGTGTGAAATAAATTAGATGAGAGATGATCTCAACTGTTTAATGTTGCATTGTGTGCAATAGACACTGATGTTCCAATCAATGACGACAAAATGTTGTTTACTTCATTTATATTATATTTATCAGATTATTCCCTCATGTAAAACCATGTTATTCCAGAGCCAAGTGCAAGGATTTGCTTTTCTCATGGCACTATGTGCTCCTCTTTGCTGCTTTGGTGTTAGTAACCCCTTCGTGGTTGAGATGAATACTTATTTATTGAAATGCCATACTCCATTTTCACTAAACTCAATACTCCATTTAATGTTGCGGCTTCTGAGCTGGCTGTAACTGGCGTATATTATATGGACAAATCCAATCCAGCAGACAGAAGGAGGGTGTTGGCTGGATCTACTGGCCAACATAGTAAAGCATCTTGTCCAGGAGTCTTATAAGTGAACAAGCCTACAGTACAGACTTTTTTATTAGCAACATTGTGTATAAACCACAGGTGTTGTAGGCTATATCAATACCCCGCCCCCCCCCCCCCCCCCCCCAACACAGAAGCCAACACATTACATACTAACTAAAGATGTTTCTTTTTATGCTCAAATTATGTTCATATAGTTAATAAAAGAACACTAACAAACATATTACCATGATGAGAGAGTTTGTGTATAATCCAGTGCCCTGGGGCACAGTATCTGACTCTGTCTCTGTCATGTACAGTTAACACCCACAACTGGAACTTTGACAACAAGTCCCATGATGTCTGTGGCCTTGGTGATAAGGTTCTGTTTTGCCGACAAGGCAGAATCCTTCATTAGCCCCACCCTCTGCCTGGCAACAGATCAGGAAGTGAAGTTGAGCGTCAGGCTGATGTCCTGTCTATCATTGGATATAATGTTTGGACAATGTACTATAGAACCTCCATGCTATTCATTCAAGACTAATCAAGAACACAGTTTGTTTTTATTGTTGTGATCAATTCCTTATATAATTAATATAAGGCAGAGACTATTTGCACCCGGGTGTAAATAATGAACATTACTATTTACACCCGGGTGCAAATAATCAACATTACTATTTACACCCGGGTGTAAATAGTGTAATAATCAACATTACTATTTACACCCGGGTGTAAATAGTGTAATAATCAACATTACTATTTACACCCGGGTGTAAATAGTGTAACAATCAACATTTACACCCGATGTCTAACATCCATGTTCTCTGTCAAGGCCTGTGTATTTACCAGCTCTGCAGTAGGCTAGGCCTAATTTAGTTTTGAACAGTTTTTAGCTGTTTTGCCATGTCTGGGTTACTTGGAAGTGATATCAGGGTAATGAGTGGTCATATGGTAGCTTCATCAAAGACAAGCTACTTTAAAGAGTTGTTTTCTGAGTTGTCTTCCAGGCAGCGCTACCACTGTTGACTTAAAAACACTTAATCCTACTCCTAACCTTAACCCTAACCTTAACCCTAACCTTAACCTAACCTTAACCCTAACCTTAACCTAACCTTAACCTTAACCCACGCCTAAGCGCCTTCCAGGCAGCGTTGGGGGCTCAAAGTCAAAACACAACCTTTCTAACAACTAAACTTAACTGTACTCATAACTGAAATAAAACCAGTCAATCTTTGACAGGTTCAAAAAGCACAAACTCTTATTTGCCGCGAGGTAACGTCATCTAAGAAAAAAGAAGTCATGGTGCGTACTTTGGCAGGCAAAAAAAAAAGGACTTTCATCTGAGATTCGAACCCAACACCTCGAGCATGGTAATGTGGTTACTTTACCACTGTACTGCGCCCCGTTGAAGAATGAGGGGAGAATACTAATTATTGACTCACTTGTTGGGGTTGCTAGGTAACGGTAAACAAAACTAAAAGATCGTGTTTCTTGATTTTGCTTGCAAACGGACGGCTTTACCCGTTCACTGAATAAAGTTTGTGGAAATTTAGCACCACTTTCCCATCTCAAATATAGTTTTAATAATCCTAACTTGTTAGATTTAGGTAGGCCATCTCCTGCCAAGATGGTCCCGCTATGTTGGATAGCACACATTTCCGGTTTGGGTGCAAATAAGAAAATGCCTCCATTCCACTATTTACACCCGGGTGCAAATAATCACTCCGTTAATATAATATAATAATAATAATAACAATAATAAAATAATTTCAAAATCATTTCATTTAATCTGGCTTTTGCCTCCTATCACTTTAATGTGATATCTGAGAGCACAACTTTGTAAACACTTTTATATGAATATTATATAAAAGCCACTGCCATTCAGCTTGTGCATTCCTGTAAATTAGAGTGTTCTCATGCAGGTGTACTTATCTCTGAACTTCAAACGAGAAATAGAATACTTTCTGCAGGAGTTTAGTGAGACTGACCAATCAGCTTGGAGCTCCTCTAAATCCCTCCTCATAATTGGTTCCCTTCCTAAATGAGGAAGTGAAACTCAGTGACAGTGACGGCTGCTCTGATCAACACTACACGTAACAGTACAGAACAGATTTTGGGAAAGAGATGTCAGACTGTGGTTGTGTTTTTTTTTTTTTTTCAAAAACATATCGTAGTAGAGGATGACATACTTATAAATGTTTTAGACTGGACTGGATTTTCTACACTCCTGAAAGTGAAAGTAAAGTTTTCCAGCCAACTTCAAACGCACAACAAGTGTTAGTAGTAGTACAGTACTTGTAATTTGAGATGGTTTTCAAACAAGAAGAAATCCTCTGTTTGTGGAATCCTTTATAATGTGTATGTGAAGAAGAGAATGGCGGCAAAACTACAAAAGGATCTTTCCTGTCCACGGTGTGGTGAAATCTTCAAGGACCCAGTTCTTCTGTCGTGTAGTCACAGCGTCTGTAAAGCCTGTCTACAGCAGTTCTGGGAGGACAACGGATCCAGACAATGCCCCGTCTGCCGGCACAGATCACCTGAGGACTGGCTTCCCTCAAATCTGGCGCTGATGAACCTGTGCGAGACTTTCCTGCGAGAGTGGCAACAAGTGCCCTGTAGTCTTCACAAGAGGAAACTGGAGCTCTACTGTCAGGATGATCAGCAGCTGGTGTGTCTGATGTGTCGAGACTCACTATTACACAAAGATCACAGCTTCCGTCCAGTTGCTGAAGCAGCAGTTCATGTAAAGGTAGGTTAAGGACTCCGAATTACAGTACTGTAAGTGGAGCACATGCTTTTACTATACACATATGCAGACACTGAGCATACACCATTAGACACATTTAATACTCTGTGCTCTTTGTTTATGAAACACGCCAGTGCCAGTCCTCATTTCCAAACATACACACCCATCACAAACACACACATATGGGATAGGTAGTTCTTCCAGTCATGTTAACTCTGACTTTGAGTGTGTGAATCACATGGCCCTGTTTAGGTGTGGCTGTGTGGTAGTAGAGATCAAGTACAGCCGCACATACAGAAGCACATACAGAAGAACTCAACAGTGTTCAAAACAAAGAATTTACAGCTACCGTAATTTCCCGACTATTATTCCGCTATGAGGTCAATACAGGGGGGCAGTTAATATGGTGTAATAATTAATATGTTGTGTTTCTTTTAACTTGCATAAAACACTGTCCTGCAATATGCAGGGAAATTACTGTGCATGCCTTCAGTTTGTGATAGAGTAAACTAAAGAACATTTGAAAATAGATGATTTTGTTGTTTATTTTACAAAGGATCCCCTAAAAAAGGATGAACAGAGCTCTGCTCAGGCCAGGTGTAATCTTAATATTAGTGTAATATTAAAGCATTTCATTTCAGGAGGAGCTCATGATCAAACTACAGGAGAATCTGAAAGCTTTGGGGAAGGCTAAAGACACCTGTCATGAAACAGCTGAGTATATTAAAGTGAGTGTCAGATATGGTGTTGTTGAGCATCAGTATAATAAGGCATACAGTGTGGAATACAGTCTCATTGCATTGATTACGAGTAGCCTTCATTTGATATACATACATTTAAAGTACTTTGCATTTTCAATCTACAACAAATTAATGTTGATGGTTTGTTTGTGATAAGAAATTAATCATGGATATGCATCATTCTAGTTAACATTATTTCAACATTAAGGAATATTATCTATTGCAGTTTATGGAATATTTCATGGAATTTTATGATAATTATGTGTTCTATCGTGCTTCGCAGAGTTTTTAAAATTCCATTTGTAGTATTTTAGCAATTTTCCATCTGTCAACAAGGCTATTCAAAGCGTGAGAGGAACTCTTCTAATTACATTGACATGGCTTGATTTCGTCCAGACTCAGGCCCAGCACACAGAGAGACAGATCAAGGAGGAGTTTGAGAAGCTTCACCAGTTTCTACGAGATGAAGAGGCAGCCAGGATAGCTGCACTGAGGGAGGAAGAGGAGCAGAAGAGTCAGATGATGAAGGAGAAGATTGAGAAGATGAGCAGAGAGATCTCATCTCTTTCAGATACAATCAGAGCCACGGAAGAGGAGATGGGAGTTGATGACATCACTTACCTACAGGTGTGTGTGTGTGTGTGTGTGTGTGTGTGTGTGTGTGTGTGTGTGTGTGTGTGTGTCTGTCTGTCTATACTGCCTTTATCACTGTTTGATTGCTAATTTGAATGACAAAACCTTCTCACTGATATAGCCTTTAATACTGTTTTGAAGATACCTGTTAGCCTGCATAACTCATTGGAAGTGGGTTAGAATGGTTAGCATATAGCTCAATTTTAGCTACAGGCTAGCTATAGAGTCACTTCCAGAGAGTTAGGCTAAGCTAGGCTGAAGCTAATTTTCCATAAAGTTGGCGTGTTCCTTTGTGACGGGCAATGTGTATCTGTTCCCAGCATAGGTTTAGTATTATTTAAATACAGAGGCGGACATTCCTGGTTCCAAAGAGTAAAAGTCCTGCCATATATTCTTTCTACCAGTGCATTTAACACAGGTGATATCACTAATTATCTGATCTACCTGGCAGATAACTATGATGAGACGGTTCACTAAATGGTTGGATCAAGTACTTGGCAGGACTTTTACTTTCTGAAGCTGGAATGTCTGCCTCTGTTTAAATACAGATTTATTTTGAGACAGTTATCACAACAATAATTTTCTCCTGTCGTCATTTTACAGAATTACAAGAAAACATTTGAAAGGTGAGTGATCTGCCTCCTGTCTCTCTCTTCTCTGTGGTTCTGAACCCAAACCCACAGCAGCACTGACTCCTGAATGTTATTCCAGAGCCCAGTGCACACTGCAGGATCCAGAGAGGGTTTCAGGAGCTCTGATCAATGTGGCAAAGCACCTGGGCAACCTGAAGTTCAGAGTCTGGGAGAAGATGCAGAAGACTGTTCAATACAGTGAGTAGACACATTGCTCTCTCTTTCCCTTACTGTCTGTCATGACCTCAACACATCATTACATGATTCAGAACACCCTCACATACTCATGCACAGTCACAAACACACAAATATGAATTTTACTCATGCACATAACAAACACCTGCACAGACAAACACACACACACACACACACATAAAAACCGGTGAGTGGTCAGTACTTCTCCTGTCATTATACTTGATAACACCACTGTGTTACACACACCACTATTAATAATGACCATGCTTATCACCAGTGTGCGAGTTATACCACGGTCTCCGGGGGAGCCGGGGGCGGGGCGTTTTTTTTTTTTTTTTGGGGGGGGGGGGGGGGGGGGGGCAAAGTTTAAATGCCGATCCTGCAACAGCATAGGCATAGGCCTATTATAAAGAGAAAATTCGTTGCACACGGGTGCGATAGGTCTAACAGCTATATGGCCATATTTAGACGAAACACCCTGATGGATCACGTCAACAGATTTCCCGAATGGGCTACGCAAACTTCAGTGAACTTGATAGTAAATAATCCACGGACCACCAATAATGTGTCTTCTGACTCTTTAATTGAATCAACTTAGAATTAGGCTACTCAACAACTTACATTGTTTCACAACCACATGGGATATCCTGTACACAGAGCCAAACACACGAAATAAGAGAAGCCAGCGGCTGCAACCATGAACACATTATGGCAAAGCCTTTACAATACAGGGCACAACACCACCCTCTCCCTGCCTGGAGAGACGCAACGCCATACACAACACAACGATGCACAGAGCCATTATCTTTTAGACATTCGACTACAGTGCTAGTGTGAACGAGCTTGTGTGAGTGGGTAGTGGGTGGAGCTGCGGGCAGCGTCCCCAAGTTTCAAGCGCGAAAGCAGGCACTTTTTTCATGAATCATGAACTCAAAATACAATTTTATTTATCTGATTTTACACCTTTGAGGGAAAACCATGGTCAAAATATAATTTATTTGGCAATCATTAATATTTTAGAGCTCCCCCAAAATTTCACAAACCATGTTTCCAGGGGAGCTCAGGCGGCCACTAGGGGAGCCATGGCTCCCCCTGCTCCCCCCTAACTCGCACCCTGCTTATCACACATCACTCAGTAGCCATGTCACGTGACACTTTTACTCCAACTAGAAAAGGAATAAAGGCTCAATCAGAATAAAAATCATCATTTAACACATCAATTGGAATAAAAATCCCTGATCTTAGAGGTGGTGCATTTCATTCCTATTGCGTTCAAACAGCCATGTATACATACAGTCATTAGGATTGCCTGCTGTATCTTCTCAACGACAAGTATGGTAGGCAACAACGGCTATTCTGAGATTCTAACGCGCTTGAGAGCGGAAGAGAACATACCCCACGTAAACAGACGGCATGTATTTTTCAATCAAAATAACTGTCCATGTAAATGTTGCTCGAGTTCAGCTCATGTGTGTCTTTTTTTTCTCTGCAGCTCCTGTGACTCTGGACCCCAACACTGCGGCCGACATGCTCGTCCTGTCTGAGGATCTGACCAGTGTGAGTGGTGCTGAGGAGGAGCAGCAGCGTCCTGATAACCCAGAGAGGTTTGATGATTACGCCAACGTCCTGGGCTCTGAGGGCTTCAACTCAGGGACTCGCTGCTGGGATGTGGAGGTTGGGGAGAACACCTGGTGGTTTGTAGGTGTGATGACTGAGTCTCTCCAGAGGAAGGGAGACTTTAATTCTATGAGTGGACGCTGGTATGTTTGTTTTGATAATGGAAAATATGGAGCAGAGTCTCCACCACAGCCCACCACTCTCCTCACAGTGCAGCAGAAACTCCAGAGGATCAGAGTGCAGCTGGATTGGGACAGAGGAAAGCTGTCATTCTCTGACCCGGACAACAACACACACCTACACACTTTCAGACACCCTTTCACGGAGAGAGTGTTTCCATACTTTGCTATTGGTTGTAAACTCTCACCTCTGAGGGTCTTACCAGTGAAGGTTTCAGTTAGAGTCAAGCTGATATAACATCTTGCCATCAGTC
The DNA here is from genome assembly GCF_963854185.1 of Sardina pilchardus. Lineage (NCBI taxonomy): Eukaryota > Metazoa > Chordata > Actinopteri > Clupeiformes > Clupeidae > Sardina > Sardina pilchardus. The sequence continues at coordinate 34,562,890 of NC_084997.1, read as the reverse complement.
TATTGCTGTAATAACTTGTCCATGATGTTGCAATTACATTACACATTGTAAATACTGAAGTCTGCAAATATTGCAAGTTGAAAGGTCATATCCTAGACATAAATATATTCTAAATTATATTGTGAATCACCCCTCTCAGGAACATCTTAAATGGAGGAGCAGATTAATGTATGAGGTATAATTGAATGTTAGCACAATGCAGCTGGTTGAACTTGCTTGGGTTTCATAATGAATTGTGTAAGAACTCTCAGGGCTCTACCTGGATATTATATGTGTTCATCACATCAAGTGCAGCACAGAACAGTACCCCCTACTGACAGATATTGATCAATGCCTAGTAATGACGACAGAATTGACAAGAGACACAAACCATAGGCAGAGGGGCCAACACCTGAAGGGACTAGTACATATGAGTTATAGCCATACTTGTGAATAGTTTTGCTAGGAGTGTGTTGATCATTTGGAAATTGAGTGTAAAGAAGTGAGCTGTGTTTACTGTGTGCAAAAAGAGTGCTGTGTAGTGGATTGTACCAGTTTTGCAAAGTGGGTGTTACAAAATTGCGAACTGAGTGCAAAGCAGTTTTTTTTCTCTTTAATACATGTAAGCTACCCACAATGCATGTGATTTCCTGCGGTGAGCCATAATGTAGGTTTTGACCTCCTTTGCCACCACAGTAGTACTCACTCTCTATGTGAGTCAGTTTTCTCTGCTCTCACGACAGTGAAGACAAACTATCGCCAAAGGTTGTCTTCAATCGCACCAAACATCACAGAAATTTGTGGAAACATGGCCCACCCGTCGCATTGATATTGGTAAAAAATACCAGGTAAGGTAAACACTTACACTTACCTGAAACAAATACCATTTGCTTACTAGGAGGTTCTCTCTCTCTCTCTCTCTCTCTCTCTCTCTCTCTCTCTCTCTCTCTCTCTCTCTCTCTCTCTCTCTCTCTCTCTCTCTCTCTCTCTCTCTCTCTCTCTCTCTCTCTCTCTCTCTCTCTCTCTCTCTCTCTCTCTCTCTCTCTCTCTCTCTCTCTCTCTCTGCTCAAGCAAGAGCTGCACTGAACTTTCTGAAGCCCATTTTTTTTCAATTGGTCTCTGAGCCTGTTTTCTCTTTGTTCATAATGCTTTTTTTTCCCTCAATAAGGGATTAAATTGGGATTTTTTGGTTAACCTGGATGAATTTAGCCTTGATTTGGTTTCACAAACTGTTTTCGCATGAGAGTGTGTGTGGTGGAGGTAATGGGATGTGTGTGTGTGTGTGTGTGTGTGTGTGTGTGTACATGCATGTGTGTGAGTGTGCGGGTACCTGTGTGTATGTATGTATGTGCGTGTGTGCGTGTGTGTGTGTGTGTGTGTGTGTGTGTGTGTTTATCTGTGCTACATGCCCACCAAGTTTCGTGCATCCCAGTCTTTCAGTCTCCCGGGAATCCTTGATGGAGATTTGCTCCCCACACTTCGCTGTTGTTACAAGCTGGAAGCCCAAACCAGTAGGCCATGGCTGCCTGCTGCCTGCTGTGCTTACCTGAATGCAATGAGGCTCTGTTCTTTGCAGGATGAGTTAAATGGCTGGGTCTTCAAAAAAATGTGTAGTTACAAGACCAATTTCTGCTATAGTTCCCTAAAAACTGGGGTTGGCACAACTTCGCCACTGGCACAGATCACCCCACTCTCCCCAACCCACTTCACAAAGAGCGCATCTTTTGGACATCCAATTTCAGGTGCAGATTGTAACGCCAAATGACGTCTTTTTTCCCGAAGTCCAGTATCCCACAGGACCTCTGTGTAACGTCCAAATAAGGTTACCTAGTCCTATTTACGTCCAAAAGGGGTCATGGTTAGACGTCCAAATAGCGGACCCAGTTTGCGCGTCGTGCAGTCTTCCAGAATTGGTCTTGGACAACGTGCAAACTATCTATATCCACATATTTATAATATAAAATATATGATTAAAAAAGTTCAAACAACAAAACCAGTGATGATTCTCTTTTTATTTTTAAGTAACATATTAGTTATAGTCCTATTGGTTCTATAGAATACATTTCAGTTTTGAGCAACCATGCTTCCTTTCATTGTAAAGCATAATCATTTCCCTAATTTTTCCTCAAAAATGTTAGTAAGTATAATTCATTTGGTTGCCTTTTGTTGAGATTACTTGCTGAAAATGAGTATCATTTTGAGCTGGAAAAGTAAACATGCTCATTTAAATCAAATAAACTAGCCTACACTTGAATTGCTAAGGCTTAACCTTAGTTAACCTGTTAGTTAACCTTACTTTTGAAAAGCATGCAAACTGATTGCCTTGAAATTACAGACTAATCAGCAATAATAACTACTTACTTCTAGTGCAATACACTACTAAGACAGCAATAATAACTACTTACTTCTAGTGCAATACACTACTAAGACAGCAATAATAACTACTTACTTCTAGTGCAATACACTACTAAGAATTCCTATTCACCTAACTATGTCAAGTACAGTATACTGTGTGTTTATTTAACACAAAATATGTATTGAAGTTGTGCTACCTGATGCAGTTCAGCTACGCTTACAGAAATGTCAGGATTCTGGAGAACAGTTGCTACAAATCTTTGGCAAGGTCATATCAAAGATCCTTTAGAACAGTCTCTCAACCGGCTTTTGTCATATTTTCATATGCAAATTATCTTGTTGCTGGGCAACCTCATAACCTGTGTACGTGTCCTGATTGGATGACAATGTTGCCCAATCACAATGGGAACATGTCAGAACAGTTTTCAGCAGCATTGCCTACAGCATTTCTCAAAGAGCTGCCTTACTTAGCATCAGATGAGAGGCTCATACAGTATATATTATTGTTTGCAAATTAGTTGATCTAACTGGATAATCAAGTAAACATAAAGGTCGGCCATTCATTTTTCTGGAGACACAGGAACTAACAAGAGAAAGACTGAATTTATTTTTGCTCGGTGGGATCAGACGAGAAAGGGAGCCCTTTAGGTGAGTCTACCTGCCTCTTATTAATCTTATTGATTAGGAAATGAGAGAAAAGAACAATGAAAAGTATGCAATCAACCATTGTCCAACTCAGAGCGCTGTCTAGTTTACTGTAGTGGGTATATGGTGATAATTATCCCCCTACCGCCTCCTCTCACATCGGCACAACACATGCTATTCCCTTACCACCACCATTACCACCAATGCATAGGCTACGGTATGTATCAGAGACTTTATCTGCTATCAGCTTCATCAGCTGATAGCTGATCAGCTACTTTGACTCTATCCATTCTCATGCACCTGCAATTCACGAAGCAAATCCTAGTAGACACAACATGTAGGCATCATCATGGGAAGGTGGCTCAGGAAGGACAAAACAAAGCCGTTCACTTTGCAGGCCTTGTTCTCCAATACATAACATTTCACTTTTTTCTCTTTTCACGTCATTACAAAAGCACAGACTGTAGGGTAGTTAATAATCAAATTGGTATTGAACCCTTTAGGCCTCTTAGATAGCAACACATGTGATACTTACTTTCTGAAGCTGCACTTTTACAACTCTGCTCATGGAAGAGCATCTAAGAGATAAATAATAAGAGCACATGTAAAACCACTCACATCACATTCCCAGTTCAGACGTGTGCACTGAATCCCTCCTAGCAATGAAATATGTTGCACTACTGCACCTTCAACCAGTGCAGACATGAACAGCTGGCGGCCTGCCAATGCACTCAGTGCAGCCCACAGGTACATTTCCAAGCATCGTTGAGATCTTGGTTTCATGAACATATAATAGTCCTAGTTGTGATGTTATAGTCCACCGATAGATAGTGCGTCTTATACAAAAAAAAGTCCTGAGCCTTCTCTAGTTCAGCCATTGATGAAGAGTGACAGCTATAAATGGTTAAAATGCATGAGATATCGAAACCCCCTCTAACCCGCATTCATTTTCTATAGAGTTGTTGAAGGGCTAGGGTTTCTTAGCTATTTCTTAAAAAGAATTTTGTTCATTACAAGACTAAATTTATTTTTTTCTCTTAAACTTTTTGAATAAAAACACTTTTGTCATTACCTCTCAAATGCCTATGGGTCACAAGTGACCCGTATTCATTTTCTACAGGGAGGGGAAGTAATCTCATCCCCCTACTGGTTGCATTCCTATAGGCTAGCGGAAGTGGATGGGATTTTCTTTTAGAAAAAATATATCTCGGCCCACAATGGGAACTTAGTTAATTGCCTTCAATATGCTATGCATTGGGGTCAGCTCTTTTTTAGGATCAGTTTAATTGTTTTGAGTTTTTTTTGTAACATGGTGATAATGAACTACAGTTGCATGTGACAACACCAGTTTGTGCGCTTCATCTCCTATTGATCAAAACGTCAATTTACTAAACTGCCTTTACATATTTTTGTAATAACAGAAAGCGTGTGGTGATAACCTTTATGGTGGGATAACTTGTGTTGTGCTCCTACTCACACAAAAGCTGGCAGTAAGTGTAATTGTCAATGCTAACAGGCTAGTAAACAAACCATGCTAGGTGAGTAACGTCGAAGGGTAAAGTCACGTCACTTGTAGTTGTAGTCCATTTATGAAATGAAAAGAGCAATTAGGTTTTTCTAAAATAACGCGAAATAGGGTATGCTATTTTCACAGCTTGTAGATTACTACAGTTTGCAGACTGAAAAATATTTTTGGTAGATAAGATCGCTGGTATAGCTGCGTATTTGAAAAGTCGGTCTATGGGACTTAACATTAGAGCTGCTCTTCGATAGGAACGCAACCACTTGGGGCGCTGGTTTTCACTTTCCCTCCCTATGGAGTTTTGTTGAAGGGTTAGGGCTTTTTAGCTATTTTCAAGAAAATAATTTAATTTGTCATTTAATATTCCAGGTTTCCATCACTTATTTAGTTTCTTCCAAACATCAATCATTATTATCATTAATTGATGGTCACTCCTTGAATTCTATCACTTTTTATGTGACTATATATTACATTTGAACGCATGGGTCACAAATGACCCGCATTCATTTCCTATGTAAAAGGAACTTATAATCAGAATTTCTTTGTAGAACTCTTTGAAATCAGTGTAATTTGTCATTTAATATTCAAATTTACCATCACATATTAATATTTTAACAAACAGCAATAATTATGTTCATTCCTCTATGACTACTCCATGAATGTGACTTAGTTTTGTGAAACAATACAATGATTGAAGACATGGGTCAGAAATGACCTGTGTCTGCTGTGACGCCACAGTCTACCTGTGGATGGCATCTGTATGCGGGTTTGTTTGTATTACAAAACAACCAGCAGACGTGGTGGAGAAACTTAATACGATTAACTTTGAGCACAAAGTATCTTTGTCGTAGCACCCAAATGCTGTTGTAGGCAACATGACACTGATGAGGTGTGACTGAAAGGCTGTTGCACTGCCACTGCAAGGCCAGCAGGGGGCAGAGTGCCACAGCATAGCAGGCATGATGAGGGGGTGGGATGAGAGGCAAAGACACAATGGGGCAACATGTACAGTGTGTTGATGATGACCCTGCTCAAAACACAACATGCACATCAGTGAGCACTGGTGATGGGGGCATATGTATCATGGGGTAAAGACACAACATGCACATCAGTGAGCACTGGTGATGGGGGCATATGTATCATGGGGTAAAGACACAACATGCACATCAGTGAGCACTGGTGATGGGGGCATATGTATCATGGGGTAAAGACACAACATGCACATCAGTGAGCACTGGTGATGGGGGCATATGTATCATGGGGTAAAGACACAACATGCGCATCAGTGAGCACTGGTGATGGGGGCATATGTATCATGGGGTAAAGACACAACATGCACATCAGTGAGCACTGGTGATGGGGGCATATGTATCACGGGGTAAAGACACAACATGCACATCAGTGAGTACTGGTGATGGGGGCATATGCATCATGGGGTAAAGACACAACATGCATATCAGTGAGCACAGAAATGTATTGGTAAACTTTAATTGCATTGAAACTAAACTAAATCTGAATCTGAACAACATCATTTCACATTGAAAGTATATGTGTTTGGAAACAAGTTCAAACTGAGTATGAAATTTGATTAATTTTATCTGAAAATGCTATAAAACCATAGATCAACATCGCTTTGATGCTACAATTTGAATGCCTGGTCTCAACCCTTAGCATTGTTGACCTGGACCTTGATGACAGTATCATTGCTGTCTGACATACTGGCTTCAATGGTTACTGAAGAGCCTTTGTAAGTCAGACTGGGCTCAGAGGCTTTGCCCCTGGCAAATTCCTCCTCCACCCCGTAATACATCTTCTTAAACAGCTCTGAGTCACAGAGCGTTTCCGTACAGAACACTCCCACTCCGTACCAGTTAGAGTATTCGACAAAGTCATACGGATTAGAGAACATCACAGCTATTTTTCCTGAGTTCAGCTGAGTTTCGGGTTCCTGGATGTCATAGGTGAAGACGCCCACAGCCCCGCAGGCTGCGTAGGGAGTTTTGATGAAGCGCCCCCTGCCACTTTCGGATGGAGAGAGTCTCGGAGGCAAAGGGGTATCACAGGATCCACTGATGCAATGATAGCTGGGAAAAAAAGACACAGTCAAAACACGGACATAGGCCTCTAATAATTATCTAATTAAAGACGGACACAGTAAACTTAGATAATATTTTGATATCTGTAGTAATTACAGTTATTTTCAATCGTTAACAAGCATTGTCCATTCAGTTGACACAAAACTCTAAACACAGTTAGCACAGCATCGGTCTTTTGTGGCCATACCATTTACACATTTCATATCGTTTTCACACAGTAGTATGCAGTCAGTGAATACATTTTCACAATGCTTACATTTTATTAACAGACAAGCTATACCTCTCAACAAAATGATTAATCGTTTTTCTATTATTGACGAATGTTAACACACAACATCTCACAATAATTAAAACAATATTCAAAAGCTACGGTATAAAATCCTCTGCTTCTGCAATGATATAAGTTAAAAACAATATATCTCAGCTGATAATAAACAAACAATTGAATAAATGACACACAACTGGTTTATGTTGGATAAATTGGGTCAATTGGTCCACAGCTAATTCCAGTCTGGCTTAGACTGAGTCGCAGGGGTTATTTTTTTTATATTACATTGACACCATACAGTAAAAGGAGAACTTTGAGGAGTGATGTTTTTGGAAACAGAAACAAAAAAAGACTAACACTGTAATGTCTGGACTAAGAGTAAGAGTAAGGGGCCCAGGGAGAAGAGCAGGAGCAGTGAGAGATGCAGGTGCAGAGATTAGAGACAGTAATATTGTGTTTTTTAGTTCCCCCATTCCCCTTTTTATCCAGGCTTTTTCTTGTTCAGAATGTGTGTTTCATAGATATTTTGTTCACTGTAAGCAAAACCTTTTCTGTTCTGTAAACAGTATTTCTAGTACTCTACCTCCTGTAGTAAACAGTAAAGGAAAAATACTGATTTGCTTTTCACTGAAATGCTTTTGAATGTGAAAATTACATGTGAACATATACAGCTTTAGTATTACAGTAGTAGTACAGGCAGAGGCAGAGCCAGAGGAGTGAGAGTAAGAGGAGGAAGACGGGGAGGCCAAGGACCGTAATCTCTGATGAGATCCGAGCCACTAGAACATTGCAGTGCTGCGTATCAATACAGTACAGTAGCCTACTGTACAGTATAATACAGCTCAATGAGCACAGTACAGTATTGCCTGTGGGCTGTTCTGTAGGACTGTAAAAATAAAGTTTCAAGTATTTGGGGAAAGTATTGTTTCACAATGTTTGTGTTACATTCATTTTACTCTAAGTGGACAAGCAGCCAAAGCTATTTTGTGGAAAAGTAAGCTTCGAATACATTTCAGTTTTGGTTTAATGCTTACAGTACCTTGGGTTTAATGTAGTCACCCAGGATTTCATTGCTGGCTGGCAGCAGCAGTTGGATAATGACGCGTGGTAAATGAGTTTCACGGGCTCACGGCGAGGCTACACCGGCACGGGCACATAATTGAAGTGCTCGGTTGGCGTAGCTGCTAGTGTCTCCTACCACCACTGTAATAATGTAACTGGCTTCACAAAACTAAACTAAACTAAAACCTAATTTATACGTTTTTCTGCGATGTGAGCGGAGCTCTTCTCACCCGGGGTAGCTGTTAATGGATAGACATTTAAAGTTACAGTAGCACTACTGTTGTTTTTATCTACTGTAAACGTGTTTAACAGTAGTGCTACCACAAATTACCTATTTTCCAGTAAGTTACCATAAATGATATGAAACGTTCATGGAGGTATTATAAGAACTGGAGAAAGTGAACAAGTCCCGCCCCCATTCATTTCAATGGGAATGCTAGGCTAGTGAAAATTGCCAAAATTGAACGATTTTTTCAGGCTTCAACATGGCGTTTCAAGGGGCTTGTTTCTGGTGCCGTTTTACTTATCCAATGAAGTGCCAGGTTATTGATTGACGGAAGGTACAGAAGGAGAGCTCGTGCCCACACTAAGCTTGTGCATGAGCTGAGAGTGGAACAGCCACCAATCAGCATGAGGAAAACGCAGGGAAAACGGCACCGGACATGATGTATTTCTGGAAAATGGCGACGAGGAAGTGCCTTGCTAATCGGCGAAGCTAATCAGCCAAATCCTGACCCTGGAAACGTTAGCCTGACTCTCGCCAGACCCTTGTAGTTCCGCCATGCTCCACCAGAGGCGTTTGGCTGAGCTCCACACAAGGGTCTGGACTCGAGGGCAATCCAAACTCCTTCCAGGGAGCAAAAATGTATGAACCAATCAGGAGCGCCGAAGCGAGTGTTTGATTCAAACAACAATGGCGGCACGCAGCGAGGAGTCTTGTGCTGACATTGATTCTGCTATTTCAACCGTTTTGTCGAATCTATCGAGTATTCATTCTTTAAAAGATTAACAGAGAATGACATTTATTGGCGGCAAGGATGTTTTTACTCTTCTTCCGACCGGGTTTGGCAAGAGCTTGAAGAAGCCTAGCACGTCATTGAAGATAACAGACAAGTGGTTTATCAAATCACATCCAAGGATGTTTTACAAGGACCCGCCTTCATAAATACATCTCCTATCGAGAAGTCCCAGATCCTTGTGTGAAGCAGACAGCGAACTACAGGATCTGGCGAGAGTCAGGTTAATGAAACATCATCAAAATGCCCATAATGCAATGCAGAATACAGTAGTGATACTGTGATGGTAAAATTATGGTATTTACTTGCCATTTTGCGGTAAGCATACTGTCTAGCTCTTCCGCCAGCACGCGCAGGCCAATCCAAACTTTTCTCATCTGTCGTCCCTCGTTGGTGGAATGCACTATCTGTTCCTACTAGGGCAGGGACATCCCTAGCCATCTTCAAAAAAGGTCGAAAACCCAGCTCTTCAAAGAACATCTCCTCACATAGCACTACTTCAGAAAATCACACTCATTCATGCACTTATTACACTCATTTATGCACTTATTGTGTTTTTTTTTATTGTTGTTAGAAATGCTCTTAAAAAACCTTATTGTTTTTTCCATGTTGTAAGTCGCTTTGGTTAAAAAGCGTCAGCCAAATGAAATGTAATGTAATATATGTGTGGAACACTCCTTCCCTGGCTCTTCCTTCGTTCAGTGGTCGCACATCCCAGAGTATCACAGTTAATTCGTAGTGCGCAGGCGCTAACCTTGATCGGCTGGCACGCATTCAGGACAACAGACATTGGAGTATGCCTCTTACACGCGTCTAAAATGACGCACGTCAAACGTCCAGTGCCGCGTGCGCGTGATGCAGGGGCATGCAAGAGCCTTAACAGTGTGTCCTGTCCTGCTGTGACGAACCAAATTTGTACCCAGTTATTGTGTGAGTTTTTTGTTTTTTTTTACTTGACAGTTACTTGACACAGTTAGCCTAGAAATCTAGACGCCCCTAGCGGCAGCAAATGTAATTTGGCTGGCGGGGCAGTCTAGGCATGATCCATAGAGCCAGGGAGCTGAGAACCCGAAGCACCAGCGGGCCAATCACAGCATGTATAGAGTCGGTGGGTGGGCTTAACATAATGGTGACTGATATGCGACCAGAAGTTGCGACGGTAACGCATCCTGTTATTTGAAAACAAGAAGATGATTCGTTTAGCGTTATCCTATTGCGGGGAGGGAATTTGAAAGACAACTGTTTATCCCACCCCTCCGATTGAGCCCTGTCTACGGTGAGTGTCCAGACCCTACATCTTGATGTGGGTCTGGCTCGTCAGGCTATGACACAGTGTGACTTTCAGAATAAAAAACAGAATACTCCAAATAAAAAGTAAAATGCACCCATAAACTCATTATTGGTGATAAATTGTGTCACATAATTCATTTAATAATCTTAGGCATAGCAGTGCGGATGAATATATTGACTAGTTGAATGAATAGGCCAAGCCTACTTCTTGAATTGTTGAATCCGTCTCTAAAATAGTAATTGAATTAAGTCACTTTTTGTTGGTCAAGTTAGGTGTTTAACAACCTGTTAAAATACAACAGAATGCAGGAAATAGCATCACCCCCCCCCCCCCCCCCCCCACACACACACACACACACACATTCAAAATGCCCCTGACGCCCATGCACTCTATGACTAAGATTGAAGGAGATACATTAGGTCAAAGTCATAGCCCATTCCAATTAATTTGGTGATACATTCTGAATAGAACTGAGGCTAATGCTGAGCTGTACTTACCATTCCGTGGTCAAGATGAATTCAGAGGTGTTTTCAATCTCAATGCTGCACTGCCGATTCGTGTTACCCATGGCTTGAACCTGTGCACTGTAAAAACTGAAAAGTTAGGTGTGTTGAATCAAGGAAGTGCTAGGGGGGAAAGGAAAAGAGTGGTTGTCATATTTACTAAATCACAAAGCATTAACCCTTAGATGCATAGGCTACCAATACCTACACTCTTCCATGAGTGGGGTCAAAAATGACCCCAATTAGAATGCATGCGTTTTTTGCTGTAAACTCAAATAATGTCTTTCATTTTGGTTAAAGATGATGATTTTTATTATATATTTGTCAAAGAAATTATTATTTCATGTTGGACATATGATGTATCACTTTTTATTAACATTTTATTACAAAACAGCTTTTAGGAAGGCAAAAAAGGTAAACATCCTAAAATGATCTCAACATAGGTGAATAGAGTAACATTTTTAACTTAGAGATATCTTCATGAAACTTTACCAGTTGAATACTCACATAAATAGGAGAAAAAAACGTATTGCAAGTTTTCTGTATTTATGTTTAAATATGCTAATTAGGTCATGTCTAATTAAATATGCGCTAATTTGCATATGTTTTGATGCAAAGAATCTGACCATTGGAAAAAGCCAGGTTGAAAATTGTTTTTTTGTAGTGTTAATATATCAAATAAAAAAACATTTACAGAGGTGATTATGAATATCTTCTTTTGTTATCCAGTAAATCAGAAAATACTGCCAATTGGCTTAAAAAATGAATTTTCGCCTATTTTTAGGCATAAAAAGTCATACAAATCAGGCCACGAACGCTATATCAACAAATCCCTCTGTAAATATCGCTTGGTGAATTCTGTTTCACAATGATAGGAAGAGTGGATATCGAAGGATCAAAAAGCGACGTCGCTATGAACGCTTGGCCGCCACATTATATGATGATACTTAGATTTATGTTGTTGTGTAAAAATAGCCTTCAGGATGGTGAGACTGCTGACATGAGATGTGATAATCAACAGTAAATGTATACCTTACTGCCACACTTGATAAAAATCAAAATATCCTAGGGTTAACTTTTGAAATTCCATAGAAAATGCTTGGGGTCATTTTTGACCACACGTATGCGGATCGGTGGTATTGATACAAAACATGAAATTACTTTGAAAATATAATAATTAGACACAAATCCAAATGGCCTCATGTCAAAGACAGCCTATTTGAGGAATACATGGAAGGTTAAATGAAAAAAATGTAAAATTAAGAAGATACTGCAAGAAAACAACCTCTGGGGTCATTTTTGACCCCACTTATGCATCTAAGGGTTAAATTAAACAAACTGATGTTTTTTTTCTTTCAAACACACTGTTATTGGTTAGTATAACTAATAACATTAGTATAACAGACTTATTTTGCCACAGCAATGAATTCATCCAACAGAATCCTGATAGATCAATGTGAAGCACTGAACCAGTAAGGCAAATGAACACGTGATGCCTTAGTGTCACCATTTCATTATGTTCCCATTGAGCCTTTGCAAGATCACTGAGATAATCATGCAGCTAACAGTGTTGGCAAAAGTTTTCACATGAGTTCCTTAAAGAAGACTATGCTTAGAATTTGGAGCCGAGTTTTAGAGGGGATGCATCCCCTCTATTGAAATCCGGTTGATGCTTCTTATTGTTGTTATTATTCTTTTTACCTTTTTGTGTGCTTAATTCAGCCCAAACTGCTTAATGTACAAACTTAATTCAGCCCAAACTGCTTCAAGTTTATACTTTTCGAGATAATTAAAAGTGTATTTTTCCCCATTGACTTGAATGGAGGTTGTGATGTCATAATGGAAAGCCACCTGCACTCGTCAAGCTCCCAGAGTAATTCCCGCTCTAAGGTCAAAGGTCAAACGTTAAGTTCGCTAGTTAGCATTGCTAACATAGTTAACATAACTGCTAACAAATATGTGACCAAGCTAAATTTTACAAAATGAGGTTATTGTGCTCACATGAACGGCCATAAACTAGGCTTTCCAATGATACTGTGTGTATATCTAACTAAAAACATCTATGCAAAAGTGGCACATATGGTTATATTTTAGAGGTCCTCCATAATAATTATATGAGAGTAAAGTGGATGTAATGAAATTAGTTTTTATTATAATTCAGTGTAAACACAACTATTTAAAAGACGATTCTCAAAGGTTAAAGGTCAAAGGTAAAAAATACACTATAAATATATTGAGCTAAGACTTTTGAAGTTTGAACCTTGAAAACAACGGTGTTGGCTCCATATAAGTAAAAATAACATTTAAAAATGTTAAGTAGTTTTACTACATATTGGAAAAAAGTCAGACCAAATGGGTCACTTAGTGAGTGTCTCTTTCAAATGCAAATTAAGTTGAATGGACCTTTTGAATGGGTGCTGCTGCAGGTGAGAGGACTGAAATCCGAGGATTTTCTTTTATTGTTTTTACAAAGTGCCATTGGTACATTCTCTTTTAAAATATATACATTTGGAAACTAGTTGATTAAAGGTAAACTATGCTACGTTTTTCAGTTAATCAATTCGTTCCATACTGTTACATATGATTAAATGAGTCATTACCGGTCGAACTGTGTTTTTTTCTGCCGCCCTATTGGTCTGTAGCGGTAGAACCACACTTGCAACTTCAGGAGACCTCGGGCACGCACCCATGCTCTACTCCAGGAAGTGTCATGTAAAGTCTCATGAAAAGGCACGGCAGACTGACCGATGGAGGAGTTTTGTAAAATATACACGCTAAAGCTGTAGGGGAAACTCTGAAGAGAAATATGCAAGCATAAAACGAGCGAAAACGAAAAGTGAAAGCTAAACCGGCGCTGAAATCGCCAATCCTGCATAGTATACCTTTAAAGGTTTCTAATGGTGTCACTTACATGTTTCTAGGACAAAAACTAGCAAAGAGATGTGTGTTTGGAACAGTTTTTCAAATCCCCAGGGGGGGGTTACACTCCAGAGGGTTAACAGTCAAAACTTATATATTTTATTTTCCGTGAAATAAGTTCACAATATGAAACTGTAAACTGTATACTGTCGAATTATGCGAAAACGTGAAAAATTCGACATTTTTACCCGGAAGTTTGTTTTTTGTGGATTTTTTTCAAAATCGCATTGTGCGCAAAGCAACTGATTTTGCTTTGCAGGGTCACAAATGAGCTAAGTTAGCTAATCAACCTGAGTAGCAGTGTTAGCATAGTTAGTATCACTGCTAACAATCATAAGCAAAGTCAGCTAAGCAACCTTATAGTGCGTTCATGCAGCTCGGAACCTTGAAGGACCCGCCTTTAAAAAGTCCCGACATCCGAAAAAAGTGTGTTCATGATATCAGTTTGGAAAATAAATACAGGAAACGCATAAATACGTCATTGCAACTGCTTAGTATGGTTGAGCAAGAAGGAAAATGTCTTGGGTGAGTATTTCTATCTGTGGTGTTAATTTAGTGACAAATTACCTTGCCTATTTGTGAGGACAGTGAAATTCACCTCTTGTGTTGTTGCAAGGGAGGCCGTCGTGTTGATAGTTGAATATGATAGTGACGTCAAGTCGGACACCTCGGGGCACAAAACTTCCGCACAAGTCTCTGAGCAAAAATTCCAACCCAACCTAGCGTTCATGCAATTTTTCCGCTATCGGAGGTCAGAAATTTCCGATGGTCCGATGTGCATGAACGCACTATTATTGGCATGGTTAGCATTGTTAGCATAATTAGCATAACTGCTACAAAACATTAGCAAAGCTAGCTGAGCAACCTTATTAGTATGTTAGCATTGTTAGCATAATTAACATAACTGCTAGCAATTATTAACAACCTGATTAGCATGGTTAACATTGTTGATAGGTGCTAGCAAACATTAGCTTAGTTAGTTAAGGAACATGGTTAGGATACTTAGCATAGCTGATAGCAAAACACCTTCGCTGTTTCTCAAAGTCAAGAGCGCATCCTTGATATGCTTTCTTGCGAGTCGGTTGCTAGAGAGACAAGGCTACACACCTTCCCAGTGCCCTCCCCAGCCGTCAAGATCACATGCAATGGAACAGCCTAGCGAGTGTGGAAGTGCACGGTACCGGCTGCGCGCTTCATTTGAACCGTGGAAATTGTGCTGCTTTTACAGGAGTTCCGACAACAGTGCAGCTGCACTTTCCTCTAAATAAACTTTTTTTTGAGTAGCCTACAGTATTTCCACATTCGACTTGGTCTTCACATCACAATCCGTAGTTTATAATTATGTTAGTTTCATTGGAAAGTTATAATTGACAACGGCAACGGTAATGGTGGCCTTGTCTGCTAAAATTGTAGAAAGTTCGCATTGGGCAAAGTTCATAGATAAATTAATAGCAAAAGTCCATCAAAACACGACTTCATATTATATTGGCATATGCATTTATGATGAATATGCACAATAACTTGACACAGACAAATGCCTGAGCAAATATACGATGACATTAACAAAACACTTGAGAAATCGTATTCAGCCTACATTTAACATGCACTGTCTTTGCATTCTTTCCACCCCCCTGTCCCTCTTTATTTTTTTAATCACACCGTCAGATAATTTATAATCGTCCATACGCAAAGGATTGTGGGTTATTTCTTCACGCTGAGGATTCATCGATGCAAAATTCTCAGAAATTCTCAGAACGAAGGACTCAGTTGGTGTGTGTGAGAGAGTGTGTGTGTGTGTGTGTGTGTGTGTGTGTGAGAGAGTGTGTGTGTGTGTGTGTGTGTGTGTGTGTGTGTGTGTGTGTGTGATCGTGTGTCAGTCAATCGTAACAGTCTGCATAATCTTTGCAATGTTACATTGGTAAATATTGCTGTAATGTCATAGCTGCCTCGTTTTAACGGTTAGGCTACGTTACAATGCTGAAGAGAAAGTCATTGTAGGCTAGGTCCGTTTCCAATAAACAAAACTTGTCTAAAAGGAGGAGATGCATGTTCTTCCAGTTCTTAATGTTCTTGAATGTTTGTTGTAACAAACAGCACAGTTCATACTCATACAATTGACACGACCCACACGGTCAGAAAAAACGTGAAAATCTCATGCCGTGCATTATTCAATCACATCCTTAACCTAAAACTAAAACGTCTTAAAGGGACACTTCACCGATTAGCGTTAAGCTTTGTATCTTTAGAAAACCAGTCATGTTTTTGAATGGTCGTGGATCATTCCCTCAGTTTGCCTTGAGATGGGAGAAATACGGATTTCAATGTTGGACTTCCTGCTTTCAATGATGTAAAAATCATCATTTTACATCATTGAAAGCAGGAAGTCCTATTCATGGGTTTCATTGAAATTCGTACTGTATTTCTCCCATCTCGAGGCAAACTGAGGGAATGATGCACGACCATTCAAAAACATGACTGGTTATCCAAAGATACAAAGCTTAATGCTAATCGGTGAAGTGTCCCTTTAAAGTGAATGCACCTAATTAAACAACATGTCACCTAGGGCCTACAGTGTAATCACACTAAGTAAAGTTACACCAAATTATATCCTGACATCAAATAAAATTAGAAAACATCAGAATTCTTTAGCATATTACATTTCAAATAAATTATTCCAAATCTTCAATAACAGAGGCCTATCTGACGGTTACATTCATCATTCTAAATAACCTATGACTGTGAGGTTTAATTGTTTTCATGCATGTCTGGATAACAGGAGACATATATGTGTTTTAGATATAGTGCTGGCCCTAATCTCTGACTGAAAGTGTGCAGCATTTATGCATTTACATAACAGTATTTAATCATTTTTTCTCCTTTTTTCCTTTGCAGGTATCATAATTACCCTACCAACCAGCTAGCAGCCAGGTCAATAGCCCCACCAACACCCAGCAGTTTGCATCCCCTCATGTAATTCCTTGGGATGGCATGTCTAGTTTCTTATGCTTTCAGATGAACCATGCTTGAATATGTTCCCCATGAATATGTTAGGTATTGAGCATGCACAAACTATCAGTGTTCCTTACAGTATGACTTGAACCTCAAGGAATGCTTCTTATTACTGTGGCACAACATAATCAAAGTCGTCCTTTTAAATTAATGTTACAACACTAAGTATATATGAATGCCTACTTTCCATGCTGCCTGTATAACACAATGATTCATACAGTATAAACGTAACTTAATCAATTTCATTGAAATTACTTGATCAAATTGGGTTATCACACCATGAATCAGTTTTGTAAATCTAGACATTTCATTCATGTGCAACCAATGTGCATACAGTACATGTTAAAATCAAGTAAATCCATTCTTTTTCTTTTCTTTTTTTCAATGAAGATACACTGAAACCCCGTAAAAAAGAGTTGTTACCCAAAAGAGTACATACACGCCACAGTTGTAACAGTTTATGCATTTAAAATCAAACCAATATTAGTTTCATACCTCAAGAAAGCAAGCTGTAGGCTACTTGTCAAGTCTCAGTTTCAAGTATTGGCAATGGCAGGGTGTTAGAAAGGCATATATATATACAGTGAGGAGAAAATGTATTTGATACCATGCTAAAGTTGCCTAAAAAGAGGAATATAAAATCGTCATTTGACAATTGATCTTAATGTCTTAATTCAAAAATTGAGTAAAAATAAAACCGCTAAGTACGCCAATTTTCTTTGTGATGGAAGAATGTTTCGTAAATAAATAAATGTTCTTCCTAAATGCTAGGGGGAAGTAAGTATTTGACCCCCAATGTAACCCTATGGGAATTCAACACATAGGGTTAACATAGGGGCGGGCAGATTTTTATTTTTTAAGGCCAGCTATTTTATGGATTCAGGATATTATGCATCCTGATAAAGTTCCCTTGGCCGTTGGAATTAAGATAGCCCCACATCATTACATACCCTTTACCATAGCTAGAGATTGGCATGGTGCTTTTTCCAGTAGGCCTATTAGCCTGTTTGATGCTCATTGAGCTCAATGCAAATCAAACAGGCTAATAGGCCTACTGGAAAAAGCACCATGCCAATCTCTAGCTATGGTGAAGGGTATGTGATGATGTGGGGCTATTTTAATTTCAAAGGCCAAGGGAAATTTATCGGGATGCATAATATCCTAGATCCATGAAATAGCTGGCCTTTAAAAATAAAAATCTGCCTGCCCCTATGTTAACCCTATGTGTTAAATTCCCATAGGGTTACATAGGGGGTCAAATACTTCCTTCCCCTAGCATTTAAGGAAAACATTTATCTATTTACGATACATGCTTCAATCACAAAGAAAATTGGTGTCCTTGGCGGTTTGATTTGTACTAATTTTTTGAGTTAAGGCATTAAGATCAATTGTCAAATGATGATTTTATATTCCTGTTTTAGCAGGGTATCAAATACATGTGCTCCTCACTGTACTTGTCAGTCCACAAGGAACTGCCTCAGAGGGAAAACCCCAAATCTCTATGTCTTTTTAATTGAACCCATATATCTTGAAACTGACATTTCCTGTAGTTAGCATTTCAATGACTGTTGGAGTTGCTGTCGTTTATCTGGTTACACTTTCAAGAAAGATAGAAATTAAAAGTATGATCTCAGTTCTTATCACTTATCATGAAAGCTCTTTTTTTCATTTCATGTCATCCATCAAGAATAGCCTTTGTATTCCTATAAATAATGGTAACTTTGGACTTTGTTTACAACAGACTAGTTGCTCTCATGCTCGCCTGGGATGCTTGTGTGTTTATAACATGTCTCTGGTGTTGTGAATAAAGCTTTGCACGCTGCCGTACATACGGTTGGCTTGTCAGTGACATACTTTTTGCCTCTTTGTGGATTAATACTTCATTTTTACCACAAACCATTGGTCCAAAAAAGACATGACATGTTACACTGTCAAATTTAAAAGCTATTCTTTATTAAAATAAGTACTTAAAGTGTAGGTTTGGCGGAAATTGAAAAAAAACTGTGTTTTTCTGAATGAAAATACATCAACTAAGCCACGGAAGAAGCATTTTTCGTTGATCACGCAGTACTGAGCTAGCACGGGCAAGAGCTCCAGCCCAAAATAGCAAACAGTGGGTTAGCATAGGGCCCACAGCCATACGAATTCACATAGAAGTTAACTTAAAATGTAGAAAAAATCTCTTTTCTACAAAAGCTCTTTTCAGTTTTCAGCAGACATCGCAAACATACAACATTCGCAAAACTGAGAACATCTTTCATTCATCATTTTTAATTACTTCTCACGCCTATGCCTGTTCAGCTTAGCATATTGCTCTCTCTATCTCCCTTTCTCCGAGGTAGCCTACAAGATTTTTCTCCCTCCCAATGTATAAATGAATGAAAATTGTTTTAGAAAGTAGCCGCAGTAGCCTGTAAAATGCAACATAAAATCCTGGCTACTATGTTATTGAAACCAGATAGGTTAGGCTTCATCTTTGATCCAGGTCCGTGATCATTTTCGGCTGCGCGAACATAGGCTACCTATTAAATGAATAGAAGTGAATTTGGAGAGTGAATTATAACTCATTCATTTTAGAGCTTAGATTATCTGCCCAAACCCGAACTGCAGGCCGATGTTACGGATCTCGAGATCCAACAACACCGGTGTTGGGCCAAAATGGTTCATCCCTCCCCTCGGTTCCGACGGGTCAGGCTCCTAATCACAGAACGCATGCCTCCGTTTTAAAATAGCCTATAAATAACATTTCTAAGTAGCATACAAAATGTAAAAGCGAAATATGAAAAATAAAATACTATGAAAAAGTTGAAAGTCAAGTTTGCTTAAGGTTTGTTCAAGAGTTTTTACCTCAAACAACACAAATCAACACAAATAAATGAACAGATAACTCAAACGTGCTGTATGTCATAAGGAAACAACCACAGACTATCAACACGGTCTGACACGAATGACACATGGCTTAGTGTTCATTTCAAAACATTGCGATGTGAAATGCCACTAAAAGCGGTTTGTGAATAGGTCTTAGTGAGTTAGAAGTCCTCTCGAGTTCTTTTAAGCTGTCCTAGACTTAGGAGCTACTTTTAGGCTTAAAATGCTTTGTGAATAACTTTTAGTGAAAAAAAAATAGGAGTCCTAATGTTAGAAGTGACACGCCCATTATCTTTAGGAGTTTCTCCTAAATTCGCCAGTTAGGAGCTACTTTTAGCCTTAAAATTCTTTGTGAATACGGGCCCTGGTAGTCATTTAGAGCTGATACGATGCAATGGAAAAAAAAAAAAAACATTACTCAACTCATTACAAGTGGAGTTTATTGTGTGTTTATTAACCACAACAGATATCACTGCGCCCATGGTACATTTGCAACTTTCCTTGATTATTACGCCAGATGAGAGTGTTGTTCCATGTCAAATCAGTCTAGAAAATCTGCAGGTTTCATTTTCAGTTTGTGTTATTGCACTTTCTAACTTCAGAATAGGTAAGTTTTAAATGGGAAAATTACCGGAAATCTTAGTCACTTTTTAACGTGAGGCTAGCAAGCGAGATGCTAATGGTCTAAACCGATTCAATGATCTATGCTAGGCTGAAGCTAAAAGTTGTATCGCCAGACACGCCTGGATGAACGGGAAAAAGGTAAATATCAATTGTTTTGCTCTTAGGGATGTGGAAAAATAGCTTAATTCCAAAAATGGTGGAATATCCCTTTAAGTATGGAAAGCTATTCATTTTTACAGTGCAGTTCCAACTTGACCCAGGGTTTGTGATCACAGATCTGAATGGACCATAGGAATGCAGAGAGTAAATGATTACTGCGTGTTAAAGATTATTCCAGGAAGCTTGGGCGGTTGACCTTCCCAACTCAGAATGAATTACAGGATTGTTGAACATCAGTAACAAGGATTGGCTATGTCAACACTAAATATTTCCCCAAAATATTTAATGTTTCACTAGCAGTAGCAAATAAATATTTCACAACCTTTTACCAATAGTTAATTTCAACCATGGTCCCTATTCATAATAATCTTTGTAAGGGTTTACCAGACTGATCACAACATGGCAGCCTGGGATGGAGAGCGGGGGAGCGGTGTTGGAAATTTGGCCAGTGGTCAAGTGAAACCTCTAATCTTTTATGTCAACAGTGAGTCAGGACTTTGTTTTACCATTACATTCAAAGGCCCATTTCCTGCAGTTCAGTGTATCCATAACGACGTCAAGGCTTTACATTAAACAGTCACTTTTTTAGGTCATTATGTCAGCTATATTACAAGGGATTACTGTCCCCCAAAGCAACTTGGGGTTACATGTAAGTGCCTTGCTCAGGAGGTAGCAGGAATTGCAACAACAACTTTCAGGCTACTACACACTTGCCCAGCTCCTTAAAGGGATAGTTCGGGTTTTAAGACACAAAGTTATGTGGGTTCCCTGTCAGCAACGTTGTGCATCAGCACTGACTTACCCCCCGACAGCGTCCTGTGAGGCAAGATCCAGCCGGTTTTTGATGCTGAAGAAAGTAGTCCGGCAAGTTGCTGGGGTCACGAAAGTAAAGTGTTTTTCTTCTCAAAACCATATACGTTCAAAAGAGTGATCTATTTGCACCACAAAAACATTGTCCAGGAAAAATTCAAACGTCGTTATCACTTGGCACTATTTTTCTCTCAACGTTTTTGTAATGCAAATGTCACTGTTTTTAACACATTTTGAGGGAAAAAAACGCTTTATTTTCGTGACCCCAGCCAACTGGCCGGACTACTTTCGTTAGCAACAAAATTGGACAGAAACTCGGCCCATGGGACACTGTCGAGGGTAAGTCAGTGTTGATGTACTACACTGGCGGTGGGGATGCCATAGAGCAGGGGTCGGCAATTAAGTTTGGCCTCGGGCCAGATATTTTCCGAGCCATTACATAGCGGGCCACAAGTTCACAACCAAAACAATGGCTAATTTAATTAATTGATATCGGAGGAGGTAAAAATGATAGGCGCTCTTGAAATGACAGAGCAGAGACATTTAAGCAGGCTGATGTAGGTTAAATTTGTCGACTGGTCATTGGGGGCGCTATTATATGCCTGTGTCTTTAAAAAATAATAATAAAAAAAGACCAGAAAAACATTTCCACGCGTTGCTGTTAGCTGTCAAAAAATGGCACTATGAAAAAATCTGAAGAGAAAAGTTAACAGCGAAAACAGGATCTTTAATGATGAATGGACAGAGAATGCCTTCATCCTCCCTAATTGTATTAATGCAAAGCCCACATAACTGATCTGTAACTACTAACGAGGGTTTCTCTGCATGCAAAGAGTAGGGTAGACTGAGTACAGTTGGGTCATGTGTACAGTTGAGACACCTTAAATATCTTGCCTGCAAACCAAGCCTGATCTATGATTTTTGCTACACATATGTGTGTTAGTGTTCTCTTTAATCATGGGAAATTTGGACACTGTGCATATCTCCTGTCCAAAGATATTGGCAAAAGTATTTTTACCATAGTGAGAATTTCACTTAACCATGTTCCTTCCACAGTGAATATCTTGTTACTCCAATGTGACTGTTATACTTTTCTTACATCATTGCAAAGGTCATTCTGTGCTCTACAAACTGACATATTTCATGACATCCTTTCATGCAAGGTTGTTGCATTATTTAGAAAAATGTGCAAGATGGTCAGAAGGGTACAGATGAGACACTTTGTCTCAACTGTACCCGGATAAAATCCCATTGGATTGCATGGTGTTTATTTGTGCATATTATGATGGCATTTAGGCAATATAGAACACAAATGTCAATAAAATGAATGTTTTTGATATTTAAACTATATATTATAAATGAATATATCTTATAACATGAAGATTTTAAGGATTACATCATAATTTGAAAATTAGCCATGATAAAACCAAGAAAAAAAAGATATTTTCATCTTTAAACATTTGTCCCTGCTTTATGTCTATCTGATGCCAATTTAGATTAAAAAAAAAAAATAGATTAAAATAAAAAGAAACACTCAGATTACACATTTTAAAAAGTTTGCTACATTTGCAGTGAATGGCTAGTCAGCCTTCCAGCATCATGAATGGGCGTCTCAACTGTACCATGCTACTGTCTCAACTGTACTCAATATAATTATATTAGGGTACGGTTGAGACAAAATGCCACCTTGTGTTTATGAGTTAATTGTGAAAAATCTAAACAACTTACGGATATATACTTTGGGTTTTATTTTAGTGCACAGATCAAAGATATACCATGTAAGAACACAGTTATTTTCAATGGCTTTTTACAGTCAAACTTTCAAGTGGTAATGGGGAAAGCAAAAACTGTCCCAACTGTACTCAGTCTACCCTACAAGACGGTACCACGAAAGTAAGCATGCTAATTTAAAGGTTGCGTTCCTAAATAACACGCACGCTATTAATGTTTGAAACTCGTGTTACTTTTCACAGTTCTATATATGTGCGTAAATTGCCTGTTTGATGTCAGGCCTGTTTAAAAGAAGTCGTGTTTTAATTATCACCATAAGCCTATGTCCGTTGTTTGAATGACAACATGTGTTTTAGGGACTAGCTTGGAATTTGAGAACCAGCGCTGTCCACTGACTTCATTTGATTTTGCATGTTGTGTGTTCACGCTGCACCTCGCTGCGTGCTTCACTCGTATTCAGATGAAACAAATATCTAAGCATTTAGATTGATTGAAATTCTTCTGTTCTGGAAAGTTACGTTTCAAAATAAAGAGCATGTTTGAGACTGGCAGTCCGATTTTTTTTTTTTTTTTCATTCTCTGGTTCAAAAGATCTCACGGGCCAGATGTTTTTTGCTTGCGGGCCGCATCTGGCCCGCGGGCCGCCTATTGCCGACCACTGCCATAGAGTTTGATGTGTAAAAACCCGAACTATCCCTTTAACCATACACTACCACTGCCCATTGTATTCAAAGGCCAAATTCCTGCAGTTCAGTACATCCATAACGTCACATTGGCTTTGGGGTTTATAACTATCCTGACCACAGAGGAGAGTGTAATTTACTGGACAGTCAGTAAATCGTGTGTGTGTGTGTGTAGGCCAGGGCTGTGGCTTTCTGGAAATGTCATATTAGCTGAACTATGACATTAGTTAGCACATCTTCAATACACTGTAAAAAAAAACCTGTTGTTTTTACAGGAAAATGTTGGCAGCTGGGGGTACCAGGGAATTACTGTAAAAAATACAGCAGTATGGTAGATCACTTCACTGACAAAATGTGTAAACTGATTTACAGCAAATGAAATAACAGCTGAAATCGCATTAAAATACTGTTAAATCTAACCAAAACAAAGGTTGATTTTGCATCCAGCTATTGTTAATACGCTCACAATTTCCTGTGTTACTAACAAGTAATAATTGTTTGTTGTGCATCAATAAATGGTCAAATAAACCACGAAATATCTTACAAAAAATAATAAAGCTTTGCATATTAGACTTCATTCTTCTGTTTAAATAATCCATTTATAATGTAAAATGTACATTGGTGGGCGGTAGTGTATTTGTAAAGAACCTGGCTAGCATGCTAGTAGCCTAGAAATGTTGGGTTCGAATCCCGGCTGCCACCGTTGTGCCCTTGAGCAAGGCACTTAGGCTGCTTAGTTGCTCTAGCTCTGTAATTGATAGATGACAAATGTAAGTCGCTTTGGATAAAAGCGTCTGCTAAATGCATAAACGTTAACTTACTTTAATCTTGAAAAAGAAAGAGAAAAATATTCCTTTTGGAAACTTTATTTGCAAACATTTTGCAATGTATGAAACAGTTGTTTTACCTTTAACTTTACCTTTAAAGTTCAAAGTGCCAGGCAACTCTACTTTTAATCAAAATAATACCTCAGATGTAGGCAGACACTAAGAAGTTGCATAAATCAACACCTTTCAATGACAGTAGTTCAAGTACATAACAGGCACTTCAAAGTTGACTACTCAGGACCATTAGCCGATAAGTGCAATGCCCACAACTGGCTTGATTCAAATCAAAATATTACCTTCGATCTTACAAATAAGACATTTTGTACAAAAAAAAAAAAAAGAAAAAAAAAGTCTCAAAGGACTGTAACAGGCCCTTTAATTTGCCTACATGAGACAATTAGCCTCTTTACATCTACACATTTTAAATCTGCACATCACTAACAAAATACTGCGCCTTGCCCACAGCATATGCAATTTAAATAATAAAAAAAGCAACAGTTTCAAACAAAATATTCTCAACTTGACTCATTTCTGCTTTTCTTTTTACAAAAGACCTTTTCCCAACCTGTCCACAGAAGTCAAGAATCCATTGTTAATTTTCACGCCACTCGTGGTCCGAGATGTCCTGTATCAGGGTGAGGACTCGTGGGTTCATGTTCAGGCGACACTGAGTTTTTCGCCACTTTGGTTCCTTTTTCTGGGTTTGAGTAAAAGCATCTGTAAAATAAAATATTAACACATTCTTAGCTTTTTGATTGCTCAGTTTAAAGCAACAGACCACCATTTGGAGAAATATACTTATTTTTCAACTCCCCTCTTTTTAAACAATTTAGTTTTACCTTTCTCCTGTTCATCTAGCCGTTCAGTGTCTGGTGATACCATTTGTAGCTCCAAGCTAGCATAGATCATTGAATCAGATTAGACCAGTAGCATCTCGCCTGCTAGCATCACGCTTAGAAAGTAACTAAGATTTGCAGGATTTTTCCTGAAATCAGCTAATAAAAAGAGCTAAAAAGTTCTCTTTTGAAGTTGGCAAGTGTAAAACATGAATAGAATATTAAACGTGGTGATTTCCTTGGCTGAATTGTCCTAGAACTATATTCTCATTCCGCCGTAATAATCAAACGTAACGAAACAGCAGCTGAAAATAGTCCCTGAAGTAGCAAGCAAACACGGCAGAGACACAACACTATCTGGTGTGAGTTGATTATTACACCAGAAGGGGAATATAGTTCTAGGTCAAATCAGCCAAGGAAATCGCCACGTTTCATTTTATGTGTTTTACACTTTCCAACTTCAGAAAAGACAACGTTTTAATAGGAAAACCCCCGGAAATCTTAGTTACTTTTTAAACGTGATGTTAGCAGGAGAGATGCTACTGGTCTAATATGATTCAATAATCTATGCTAGTTTGGAGCTACAAATGGTATCACCAGACTCAGAATGGCTTGAAGAACAAGAGAAAGGTAAAACTCAATCGTTTAAGATGAGGGGAGGTGGAAAATGAGTACATTCCCCCAAATGCTGGTCTGTTGCTTTAAAAAGTGCAGATAAATCAGTCAAACTCCAAGTCACAGAACTATAAACTGGGAATTTGGAAGAACATGTTCTCACCTTTGAAGAAACTCCAGCGTTGAAGCCAGCTCAGATGGAAAATGGATATTGAAACAGAAGTAACTCTCGAACATGAGGCACAACGCGGAAATGAAGGAGATATTTGAGTTGATGAGGTTCCGATCCAGACTCAGCATGTACCTTGCTGCAGAAAAGCAGGACTGTCCTATGAACAAATGAATTGTTATTTTAGTATGCACTGCAGTGATATGGCAAATTCTAATTAAAGGGACACTTCACTGATTAGCATTAAGCTTTGTATCTTTAGAAAACCAGTCTTGTTTTTGAATGGTCGTGCATCATTCCCTCAGTTTGCCTTGAGATGGGAGAAATACAGATTTCAATGTTGGACTTTCTGCTTTCAATGATGTAAAAAATCATCATTTTGCATCATTGAAAGCAGGAAGTCCTATTCATGGGTTTCATTGAAATCCGTATTTCTCCCATCTCAAGGCAAACTGAGGGAATGATGCACGACCATTCAAAAACATGACTGGTTTTCTAAAGATACAAAGCTTAATGCTAGTCGGTGAAGTGTCCCTTTAAAGGAACACGTCACCATTTTTTCATATTAAACTACGTTATTCCCTTAACTAAGACGGATCCTAATGAATGAACTGGGCTAGCTAAGTGCTATCCAAGCAGCACCGCGCACCAGAGCCAGTGAGTGCGCGCATTGAAACGTGAGAGGTATGCATCAACTCGTCTTAGTTATAGGGAATAACGTAGTTTAATATGAAAAAAACGGTGAAGTGTTCCTTTAAACAGTGCAATTGAAAGACAATTGAAGCAGACTTACCACAGACAATAAGTGCAGGCGTCAGAGGCACTTGCTCCAATTGGACCTCTTCTGCCAGACATGTATCATCCACATAGCAGAACAAGGACTCTTCCTTCTCATCAAAGTAGGTAAGCAGAAGCAGGAGCATCTCTTTCACATCCTCGGAGCAGCCACTCTCCTGTCCTCGAATCCTCTGGATTCTTGCATAAGTCTCCAGCAATTTCTTGTTCTTGGGGACACACACGGTGGTCAAGAAGTTGAGAAGCCTTTGCCCCTTTAAATCCAAATTCCTTGAGAAATTTCCTTTGAGGTCAACCCCGGTAAGTTCCCTGAAGTGGACTGGACTCCTTTGTGGAGAGGACAGAGGCCAGGCCCAAAGCTGAGGAGGCAGATGGTCCGGATTGTTGTAGGAGAGATGATAGCAAAAAGCCCTCATGTCGGCAAAAAACATGCAACTGCTGTTGGAAAGAAATTGGTGGCAAAGTATCCCCGGTCCTTACAAGATGTCATAGAGGGGGATGTTGTTGGGGCTGGCTACCATTCTCTTGTGAAGCAGGTGTTAAACAGGATCGAGAACGTGAGGCGCACAACACCACCTAAATTAAGAAAAAGACGAGAGTATGTGAACGAGAGTATGTGAACCACTTTTTATTTTTAATCATGTTCTTCAGGTACAGTGCTAGATCATATGTTAGGACGCCTTCAAAGAGGTCATGCGCTACACAAGGTGGGAGTCCAGGCTGGGATACATGAAGACTCAAGGTTATTAAAGACAGAGTTTACCTTTATTCCTCTGATGTCTTGGATGTCTTCAGTGAGATCCGCAACAGCTTGGTCATACGTCTCTGGGGTGCGTGGAAGACCACAGGCATTAGGATCAGCTTCAAACTCACTTCTAGTGATTTCACAGAACCTGCAGAAATATTTAGAACAGCTGAAGTTCTCCGTATAGCCAATTTAAAATCTTTGTGAATGTTTGATTCCTGGAGTATGTTGTTCTTAATTGCCCCTTATGACAGGCCGAGAACAAATCTGACTCTTTAATGCAATCACAGATTTTGGTAATGGCTTCATCTGATAGACTCATATCTTTTAGTGAAGAGCTTACTTTACTTAATGTGTAGGCTTGACCTAACTCATGCACAGTTAGCATTTCCTCAACAATGGTTTGTATAGTAGAGGCAGGAATAAGCAGCTGGCCTTGCAGTTTTAGGTAAAAGAGACACATATTTCTGAGATATGACTGACTATCATTCTCTGGTGCATCAGTGACACTGTCTGTGTCTTCTCTTGGTAAAGCTTCCAGTGTGTTCTCTGAATCATGTGTGCTGGCAATGGCAATTGGGGGCTGAGGGCAACTTTCCCTGTACATGTCATTAATACTGTCTGTGGAACATGTGTGCTTTCTACACATGTGAGAAGTAAAAGACGACTTTATTGTAAACGTATGCTTACAACCTCTAACTGGACATGTCACAGACCTGCCTTCGCCTATATGATCCTTCAAGTGAGACACTAACTCTTTCGCTGTGTGAAAATGGCGGGTACATAATGAAACGGCACATTTTAAATCTGCAACAACGGACGCAGCTCTTAATGCCTGCAATTTCTTTTTGCAAAACACGCAGGTAATCATTTTTATAGGACTTGCTTGCCTGTGCTTTCCATTTGAATTCAATTAGCCTATCAAACAGTGCACTTACTAGCTTATTAACGTACTAGCTTCCACCACGTGTGTTCAGGAGGCACTTTGTTATTTCTCGAAAACACGAGGTAAACGCCGAGCAAACTATTATGAACAGCCACAATTTAGTTTAGGTTTTTTTTTTTTTTTTTTTTAAACGGCCTGTGCTTTGCATCTGAACTCAGTTATCAACCGAGATAATTCTTACCGGTTAGCTACATATCCACTAGCTTAGCTGCTAGCAGCTACATGTTCCGTTGGCTTCCTTGTCTCGATAGAGTAAAACGATTAAATTAACTCACATTACCTCTCCAACGGGTCTGCCACTAGCTTACTAGCTTACACCACGTGTGTTCAGGAGGCACACTTTGTTATTTCTCGAAAACAAGAGGTAAATGCCGAGCAAACCATTATGAACAGCCACAATTTAGTTTAGTTAAAAAAACAACAACAAAAAAAACGGCCTGTGCTTTGCATCTGAACTCAGTTATCAACCATTGAGATAAAATTCTTACCGGTTAGCTACATATCCACTAGCTTACATGTTCCGTGGGCTACACATTTTCCTTGTCTCGATATAGTAAAACGATGAAATCAACTAACTCACATACCTCTCCAACGGGTCTGCCACCTGCAGCGTGATTACAAGTAGTGCCCTATATGTGGAGAGTATCGCCAACTCAAATCATGGGCGCCATCTTTACGACCAGAAGTGACGTCACGTACGTTCGTCTCAATGATGGTCAATAGGGCGAATATGACATGTTGAAACAAATAGCTTAACATCGTCAAAAACAAGCCTATAAATGTTATAATATGCATCACTATTCATTAAGATGTAAATGCTGTTGCAAATACGCTGCATTATACATTTTGAAAAAATTAGCAAAGACCAGATAAATAGTGATAAACGTTGCCTAGTTGGAGCCAGCTAGCTCTGAAAACGCCTACGAGGCGAACTTCGTTTATCCAATTTCTTACAGCAGTTAAATATTAGTCTGAGGAAACAACTTGAAATAAAGCAGTAAGAGAAAGCTGAAAGCTTCATTTTGGTGAAATAAGCCTGTTTAGGGCACAATGAATAACATCTTACCTTACTTAAGCCAGCGATCCCTACATGTTGCAGCAACTCTTTGAATCACTGTTAGATTTGACGTCTGACCTGCAGATTCAGGCATACAATGTATTTCGACCGTGCATGAGGCAAGACTAAAATATGCTATTTATTTTCTTTTTTATCAATAAGTATGTTGTTTCAATAGACTCTGGGACAGTAAAAGAAAATAGTTTTAATTGAACACATGTTATTTAAAAAATATTATTATCATAAAGTTAGGCTATTATTATATAAAGTTATTATTATTACAAAAGCTACATGGAGGTCACCATTAGTTTGACCTCAAACTTTTCCGTTAAATAATAACTTACCCTTATGCACAAAACCTGCCAGACAATAATCACATTTTTCCCACTGCCATCACTCAATCTATTGGTAGGTGCCTTATGTATATTGTGGTGCTCTATAGTATGCATCTTCTGACTGCATACTACTGTATGTCTAATTGTTCCAACAGCTAATGCCAGTCAAATTTCTTGTAGATATACTTGGTCAATACAAGCTCATTCTGATACTAAAACACACAAACTTGCTAGGTTTTCAAAAATATTTTTCAATAAAATATATTTCCATTTATTATAATCAAATTAAATAATCAAAGACAACAATTTCTGACTTGTGTAACAAACATTTACAAGACCATCAGAATCTAGGCCTATATGAAATACAATATAAGCATGAGGGATGAGGATGAGAGATCTCCATGTACTCTTTTCGGGTGTCACATTGTTGTCCTCCACCAAGTCCATCCCTTCATGGTCCTTTACATGGCCTGATTAGATGACATGGAGTTGATCAGCTGTCTGCGGTGTCCTCCCCTCAGACCAATTGTACCTTTGTTCTCGTCCTGCATGTAAAATAATGAAACTCTTGTCATTAAATGGGTAGATGTACATAAAAATACCACTATTTCTACCACTGTAGTAAGGACTGCTCTTCTAAAAAATCTGAAATGTGCACAGGTTGTCATTAAATGTGTATGCTTCTACACCACACTCGTTATCTGTCGCGCACTCTCTCACACACACCCACAAAACATGGGACACAAAGGGAGCAGACCGTGAATCTCCTCTTCTCAGCCTCAGACTTGGATAATACAAGGCAGTACCATTTAACACCACACACGCTACATCCTCCTAATAATTTTACTAATGACATCATAGCAAAGTGTACCTGAGAAACTGCAACTAAGTGCCTTAATTAACCAAAAATATAAACATAATAATGTTAATGGTAGAACACGATGAAGAAAGGAAGCTGTTGTTTATCTTGACTTAAATTGATCCAGCTGAGGAAAGCACTTGTTCTTTGGAAGGAATTTCAATTTGTCTGAATGCAATATTGACACCGATCACATACCCTGTCTGTGTATAGTGTATTGTGCACACTGTGGTGGAGACTTGGGTCCATGTTGGGTCCATGTTGACTGGGCTGATTTGGTGATGAGGGGTGTCAGGCATCAGGGGAAAGGTGCTGAAGCAAGGAGCAGCAGCAGTAGCCTACAGGATCTTGAGGATGTTGAGGCGACGGGGCAGGGACCTTGAATCAGCAGACAGATGTATCCTCTTACTTCACCAGCCACTGACTCTTCTCTACCTACATCTAAAATAACAAAAAAGACAAAGAGGAAGCATAATATTTACTATATTGCTTTGTTTTATAATACAGACATTCATCACCTTAAACCATGATTCAATAAAGCATGGCACACTCACTAGAGGGCTGACAGATTGACAGATTGAAGTATAGCCTACACAACCAGTGTAGAGCTGAAGTCTGTATTGACACCACTTAATAATTCGTGATTAGCACACCACCTACCAAGTTTGACAGATAGCTAGCAAACCATATCTTCAAACTATGCTGTGTATTTCAACAGATTTATTTGGACAATACTGTGCCTAGGCTACTGGTAAAGTTTATAACAACGTTGATAGAAAGACTAGCTAACTTGCAAACTGCAATTATCCGACCAGCTATTTCAGTCAAGCAGGAGGACATTCTTAAAATAGGCAAACAAGACGTTGTCTTATTTTGCTCGACAAGAAAGAAAATGCAAAACTAACAAGTTTATCAATGATTACAGATCGCTATGTTACCTGCTAAGCAGCTGTAGCACTATTAGTAAACACACACGACACAGCACTACGTACTGGCTGCTTATCTTAATAGCCACTTTAGTGCTTCAAAAACGCAAAAATGCAAGGAAATTAAGACCATAAATGATAACAGTAGGAGATGAAAAACCTTATTTACCAGAGTTGTTCCAACCGTTTTCCTTTTAGACAAGGTTAAGACGAACGATGTATGATGTATTCGCTGCTCCTCCAGAAGTGGCATCTCTCCGGGTAGTTAGAAACAAAATCCGTGCTGCAAATGTCTTAACGAGTCTTATCACTAAAAATGCTTATGACGTAAACGTTATAATGTTAACGTTATCAGAAAAGTGTCCAGTGAGAAAATGGGTCGCTGTATGGTGAAGATATTAAGACTTAATGCCAACGATACTCAAACACTGCCATCTGAAAGCATTAGAAAGCATTCTAGTCAAAAGTACTTTTGGTAGTAAAAATGGCGTCCATAAAACACGTGACCACCTCTGAACCAATCCTTGGCAGAACTGCTCTGAACATTCCAAACACAGTTGGCGATACTCTCCACATATAGGGCACTAATTACAAGTAGTCCCCTGCTCGTCCTGTCTTCCAATCAAAAGCGATTGTCAGCACGTGAACAGGCTCGTGTATCTCCTGCTCGTCCAATCAAGGCGATTGTCCGCACATGAACAGGCTCGTGCATCTTCTCCTCCTCCAATCAGGAAATCTTCAGCTGAGAATAGTTAACAAAGTTTGCACTACTACACAGTTGATGGAAGCACATGCAGGCGCGTAGTGTAAGATTTGATGAAACACTATTAAGTGGTTGTTTAGCTTACATATTTTAATAGACTATTGCCAATGAGGTATTCAGTAGAAATATTAACTGGGACTGAATAGTGTTTCTAGCTTGCATTCTCCCATAGCATTCTCCAGGCATCCTAGCCTACAGGCGAGTTCGTGATCACGCAGAATCGAGCAGCTCTGTGCAGATTCGCTGATCTCTGAAAATGCAGAAAGTAGCCTAAATGACGAAAAAAAAAAAGCATCCCTATGAGCGCTGCACTATACCCTAGCGGTGGTCATAATGAGATTTGAATGGAGAAAAACATATTCTGAAATGTTAAGTAGGCCTACTTTCATGTCTGATCGAAGTGACAGGCTTCATGAGGCAGGAATAACAACAATAGGCCTAACCTAATAATGATAATATGACATGATAAACTGTGTAGCCTAGTATCATGACAGACAGAGTCTGTATTTTTTAAAAATCTACAATTAATGTGATAATTAGGTAAAATTAGGCATTTAGGAGTAGGTGACAGGCATTTCCCCCTTTTGCATTAAAACAAACGGACAAAAACTATAACTTCTGCAGTAAGTGCATGTCAAATCAACACAACTGTTGTGTTATGATCATTACAGTATTTCTCTGTTTTTATCACCAATATTTGTAGCTTTAACAAATAATTTTAATTGAAATCCCATGTTGTTGCTGTAAATGTAGCAAAAATATTCTGTTGAGTAATTTACAAAAGATAACAGTGATTTGAACAAAAAATGCATGTTTGGGGCTTTACAATGCTTTTCTGTATGCATTTAACATCATTTTAATGTAAATTTCACAGTCATTTTTTACAGTGTACACATGTTGTGTTTAATGAACATAGAGGGGCAGGGTGCACGATATGGCGCGTATGCACCACTCAGGTGTGTGTTACATAATCGAGGTGCTTAGAGAGATTCCTTCTTCATCGGGCAGCACTTTCATTGTGTCAAAGCACTACACTTATAACATGCTGTTGATGTTTACCCACAGCATTAGCAAAGTATTTATACATTCCACCACTGTCTGTGATGTTCTCACAGCTCAATGCCTTGGGACTGTAGGCAGACTTGCAGATAGAACACAGGAACATCAGCAAGGGAAACACCCAAACATACACAGCCTGAAGTAGTTCCCAATCTGTACAGACAGAACACCGTGAAAAAGGTCAGCGACGCTTTGAACTAAAATGTGAAAGAAAACCCACATCACCTCCTTTTGTGCATTATGCACAAATGAGATTAAAGGTTAAGGGTTCAGGTTTTTGAGTTCAGTACATCAGGCTTCACAGTACACACTAAACCGACGCCTACAGGACCATGCGGAAACATATGGCGTCATGCATTCTAGTGGAGGACTGAGCAGGCCCCTCCCTCTCATACGGAACTGAGTGTGCTGCCCATGTGCCTCCTCAGTGCAGACTCTAATGGAGGACTGCTCTGTCAGAGAGAGGATTTCCTCCCCCAGCTCTCTCTCTCTCTCTCTCTCTCTCAAACACACATGCTCTCTCTCTCTCTGTTTGAGTGGAAGCACATGGGTAGCACTGACTCTCCTTTTCCACAGGAGCTGCCCAGCTGTGAATCATGCAGCTCTGTGTGAGAGTGAGAGCGAGAGAGAGAGAGAAAGAGAGAGCGCGAGAGCAGTTAGTTCCCTTCAAGCCCTTCCCATCTAAATCAGCCCTAATCAGGAACTAGTGACATGGCAGTCTCTTGTTTCTGAAAAAAGTGTCATTTGTTTCTCAGCTGGATATGGAGCAAATACACCATAAATATTCAATATAAACGGTCCTGTTCATGTCTCACATCTGGAAGTCAGTGTGATAGAGGAATACAGAGCCCAAATCCTGAGAGAAGAAGTACGCTGCATTACATCTAAAGACAGGAATTTACCGGCAGAGGAAATGGCCTCCAGACTGTTCTCAGAAGAGGATTTCTCCTGTCCTGTGTGCTGTGACATCTTTAAGGAACCTGTTCTCATGGCTTGTAGTCACAGTGTGTGTAAAATCTGTCTACAAAAGTTCTGGAAAGTTAAAGGATCAAAGCAATGTCCAGTGTGTAGAGGAACCTCAAATGACGACCCTCCTCTTAACCTCCGCTTAAGGAACCTGTGTGAGACCTTCTTACGGGAGAGGAGTCAGAGAGCTTCAGCAGGGTCTGAGGTACTCTGCAGTCTGCACAGTGAGAAACTCAAGCTCTTCTGTCTGGAGGATAAACAACTTGTGTGTGTGGTGTGCCGAGACTCAAGACTACACAGATATCACAACTTCAGTCCCATTGGTGAAGCAGCTCTGGACTGTAAGGTGAGCGAGCGTTTATGGTATGGAAACTTTCAACATACATACCATTATTGTTGTTCTTTTCACAGCTATATGCTCCTCCATAATGCATACCAATCTTGTCTGTACTCACACGCTGAACAACATCTAATAGTATACATCATCTAATATCCAACTGCATGTGAACCTTTAAATGTTTACGGAAGCACTTCCAAAATACCAATCTTCTTGCTCCCTGGTGCTAACGTTACCACCTGATATCTGGAATTTCCCATTGGGGATCAATAAAGTATCTATCTATCTATCTATCTATCTATCTATCTATCTATCTGTCTGATATACTCTCTAGAACGGTGCTGTAGCCTACTGTAGTCTAGATCTACTCTAGTGTTGAGTTGTGCTGGTCAGGTCTCTAGAAGGGCCCTGCATGAGCTGGCCTGGATATGAGATTGTTGTCCCTTCAGATTAAGCCAGTGTAGAGGTCAACCAGGAAGTGGCCAATGCTGCTCCTGTACCCGGATGGGAGTTTTGCTAGATGGCTTTTAAAGTGTTTGTGAATGTCATTTTTCTTTCCTTCTTTTTGTTCTTTTCAGCTACAGTATATGCTCTTCCATGCATTTACTGGTTAAACAACTCAGCAACATGTTTTCTTTTGTTTTTGTTGTTGAAAATCTTGCAGATACAGCAAGTGAACTAAAATGTACTCTTTACAGGAAGAGCTCAAGATCAGACTGCAGCCTTTGCATTACAAACTGAAGGTCTTCAACGAAGCTAAACTGGCCTGTGATGAAACTGTGGAACACATTAAGGTGGTGAATTTAACATTTTGATTTTCATTTGCATTCATCATCCTTTAGTAATGGAGTCCTGTGGAATAATATGTCTGATTATGGGAAATGTCAAATGATTCTGAAATGTTCTGAACCTCAACAATAACCTGCTTTACGGGATGTGGCCTTACAGACTCAGTCCCAACACACAGAGAAGCAGATCAAGGAGGAGTTTAGGATGCTTCACCAGTTTCTACGAGATGAAGAGGCAGCCAGGATAGCTGCACTGAGGGAGGAAGAGGAGCAGAAGAGTCAGATGATGAAGGAGAAGATTGAGAAGATGAGCAGAGAGATCTCATCTCTTTCAGACACAATCAGAGCCATAGAAGAGCAGATGGGAGGTGATGACATCACATTTCTGCAGGTAAGGTACCATTGTTGTAACCTACTGTATGAACGGATTCAACACAGACATATTTTGTACTGCTGGAGAGCACTCAGTTCATGAATAATTATTAGGAACGAGGCTATGCATTATGCCTGATTATAATGAATGACTATATTCATTATACCATTAGCCTATGTTAGTTTAATTTAATTTCAGTATGTTAACCATGCATTCTTATTATACAGTCATGATCTTATGCTGTAGCTTACTATACGGGACTAATGGATGCCGAATTTGTCAATCCTGACAAATGCTCATATTGCTCAATGACATGCTCATATTTATAAATGATGATATTTACGGTTTGATTTAAAGACATGAACCTCACTACCAAGCAACGTGGAAATGTTTAATTCCTTTCGCCTATCTTCTCTTGACAGAACTACAAGAGCACAGTGGAAAGGTGAGTGATCTGCCTCCTGTTTCTCTTTCTCCTCTCTGTGGTTCTGAACCCAAATCCAATGACTCCTGAATGTTATTCCAGAGCCCGGGTCACACAACAGGATCCAGAGAGGGTTTCAGGAGCGCTGATCAATGTGGCAAAGCACCTGGGCAACCTGAAGTTCAGAGTCTGGGAGAAGATGCAGGAGACCGTTCAATATAGTAAGGACTAAAACACACACAGAGAAACTGAGAGAGATTTTGATTTAAAAAAATATATATATACTTTATTCCAGTTTTACACAACCAAAACAGGATAATCAGTCTTTGCCATCAAAAGACACACATCACAGACAGAGTGAGATGAGTCCAGAGAGAGAGACAGAGAGAGGGAGGGAGAGAAAGAGAGAGAGAGAGAGAGAGAGAGAGAGAGAGAGAGGGACAGACAGAGAGAGGGAGGGAGAGAAAGAAAGAGAGAGAGAGAGAGAGAGAGAGAGAGAGACAGACAGACAGAGAGAGGGAGGGAGAGAAAGAAAGAGAGACAGACAGAGGGAGGGAGGGAGAGAAAGAGAGAGAGACAGAGAGAGGGAGGGAGGGAGAGGAAGAAAGAGAGAGAGACAGAGAGAGGGAAAGAAAGAGAGAGATTCTATAATGTATCTGTATTGTGTATTTCTCTCTGCAGCTCCTGTGGTTCTGGACCCCAACACTGCAAGTCCATGTCTAGTCTTGTCTGAGGATCTGCTCAGCGCGAGACTGACTGATGAGAAGCAGCAGCTTCCTGATAACTTAGAGAGATTTG
The DNA here is from genome assembly GCF_963854185.1 of Sardina pilchardus. Lineage (NCBI taxonomy): Eukaryota > Metazoa > Chordata > Actinopteri > Clupeiformes > Clupeidae > Sardina > Sardina pilchardus. Next base: position 34,525,732 of record NC_084997.1, on the reverse strand, counting down.
ATGACTGGTACAGTGTGCTGGGCTCTGAGGGCTTCACCTCAGGGACTCACTGCTGGGATGTGGAGGTTGGGGAGAACACATGGTGGCACGTGGGTGTGATGGAAGAGTCGCTCGAGAGGAAGGGCTACTATTTCTCTGAGATCGAAAGTTGGTATGTGGAGTATGAAGGTGGAGAGCATAGAGCACAGTCTCCAACACATCCATACGCTCTCCTCACAGTGCAGCAGGAACTCCAGAGGATCAGAGTGCAGCTGGACTGGGACAGAGGAAAGTTGTCATTCTCTGACCCTGATAATAGCACACACTTGCACACTTTCACACACACATTCACTGAGAGAGTGTTTCCATACATGAATATTGGTTGTGGTTTCTCTCCTTTGAGGATCTTACCAGCGCACACAGTAACTGTACAGCACAATTATGTCAGGACACAAATGTAAGTATGTCAAGACACACACACAAATACAAAACCTGTAACCTGTAACCGACACACACACACACACACACACACACACACACAAACAACATGTAAAACAAATACATGTATGATGATACGTTGGGTGCAGTAGTCTTACAACTACAACTTCTTTACCTGTTCATCACTTCTACATCCAAAGATCAACAGACACCCAATAGTCCAACGAGGAGACCAGAGGATCACACATGGGACAGACGAGAGCTGTCATTCTCTGACGCTGATTAAACCATGTGTCCATCTACACCCTCTCAGGGCCATGTTTGCTGAGAGACAGGTCCCATATGTACAGTATATGGGTTGTGATGTCTCTGCTCTGAGGATCTCCCCAGTGAAGGCCTCTAATAGAGTCGTTAGAGCTGATCATGTCTCTGTATCAAGCAGGACTGACCTGCAGAGAGAAAGCTGTACCTGAGAACTGGCTTATCCTGCCTTGAAATGATAATATTTGCTGGATTATGTTAACTGGACATATAATAAAAAGTGTTATACAACTAAGGGCTATCATGTGACGCCATTATAAAACATATGATTTGGGTCATGAATTTGAGTTTACCAAAGTTCTCAAAGTTGGAGGGGATGTCTTTAATCAATCAGGCAGCGTCAGTCTGGTCAGACCAGGATGACTGGACACAACACAATTGCCACTGGGGGCAGTAGTAGTGTAGTGGGTAAGGAGCTGATGCAAGTAGCCTGATTGCCACTGGGGGCAGTAGTAGTGTAGTGGGTAAGGAGCTGATGCATGTAGCCTGATTACCACTGGGGGCAGTAGTAGTGTAGTGGGTAAGGAGCTGATGCATGTAGCCTGATTACCACTGGGGGCAGTAGTAGTGTAGTGGGTAAGGAGCTGATGCATGTAGCCTGATTGCCACTGGGGGCAGTAGTAGTGTAGTGGGTAAGGAGCTGATGCATGTAGCCTGAAAGTTGTGGGTTCAATTCCCAGATTCCACTGTTGTGCCGTTGAGCAAGGCACTTAAGCCCAAGTTGCAGCAGGACAATGTAGTCCCTTGTAATATGGTTGACATACTGCATGTAAGTCACTCTGGACAAAAAAAGTGTCTGCTAAATGTAATGTAATGCCACTGACAAGAAAGAAGTCAAAGCTGTTTCACTAGGCATGATCATTGTGTTATATCACTGTTTTGGACCTCAAATATAATCCCAGCAAGACACACAGGCCTGCATGCTATACTGAACACATGGAGCAAACACAACTGAACCACTAAACCACCCAGGATGGAGCAGACAGTAGTATTTTGACACGCTCATACTGTATTCAATCAGCATTGTCTTCCAACACAGAACAGCTCCAGTGCCCCCTGCTGGCAAGTATATAGTAGTGCCTGTTGGAATGACATCAGCGAGACACAAACCTAGACACATACAGATGCTGATAGCTGAAGTGACATGAAGTTAATTATGACCGCCGCTAGCATAGCTAGCGAAGCGGTCATATAGTTGTTGTCAAAGTTTTTTTTTTTTTTTTTCCGTCATCGGTTCTGAATTTTTGGTCAACGATTCCCGGGACACCGTAACACCGGGGCACATGAAACTTGGTGGGCATGTAGCCCCAGTAGACTTTTACGGAAAAATTTCGTTTCGTCCCCGGGGGTCACTCCCCCCCCGCGCTGGCCCCGCCCGAAGCCCAAAAATTGCAGTTTTTCCTACATAACTACCTGAACCGTGGCACCGAGGATGACAATTTTTTTATGGTATGTTGGTCTCAAGAGCTCGGATCAACTTAGCTTATAACCAGTCATTTGTGAATTGCACCCCCATGGTAAAAATTGAAAATGTAATGTAATATTGCTTTAATTGCCCCTATCTTCAGATGAGATGCTATGAACTGCACCAAATTTCATGTGTATGATTAACCTGACACCCTCTGGGAGTATGCCAAGTTTTGTGGACTTTCATCCATGGGGGGCTATAATAAATGTATTTATGTGTGCATTTAGTGAATGGTCCCTCAACGTGGCTGCTCTACACTGAAGCCTAGAATGGCCCCATGGCCCCATGTAGCTGTGTCACTGGCACCCCCGTAGCTACCCTGTGCTTACCAAATAAAACAATTATGTATTTATTACGATTTTATATGAGAACGTCAAAAGCAGAACTAATGCAACCACGTTCAAACACTGCAGCCTGCTGCCACTGGTGTGTGGCGCTGGCGCTGCTCAGTGAATGATAGATCAGACCAGAGAGAAGAAGACAAACGAAGAAGATGGAGTTGTGATTTCTCAGTTCCGAATGGCGGCCATATTGGAATTTTCTTTACTGTCGCTAGTTTCACACTACTTGATTTCTCATGTTGCAGTAAGCTAAACGATTTCATCTCTTACGTGACTTGTTGTTCTTGCACGTAACTGTGTAACCGTCTGACTGATAAAGAAGTTGTTAAATGTCTTTACGTTTAGAAACATAATCAAGCAAAACAAACTCATCCAAGCAGATGCGAATAGCCTACAATGTCAGTACTCAAACCACCAGTAGCAGGCTTAGGACTAGGTAAGTAAAACATCTCTTCTCTATATCTCTACTATTTTCATTTTAAAAACTGTATGTAAAGCGTAATTCTAGCCAACACCTGTTTCCAAAATGTATTTATAGAGTCTGTACATGTGGTCCCTAGCTTGGTTTGCCCGAAAATTAAGTGGAAATATCCTTTAGAAGTGTTTACTCTAGGCGCTAGTTAGCATGTAACAGCATCTGAATTAATGAACTGGCATGGTGCATTTATACCTGACGATCTCTTTCAAGTAATTTAAATAAAAAACGGACCTCATGGTTAGTATTTATAGAGTCTGTACATGTGGTCCCTAGCTTGGTTTGTCTGAAAATTAAGTGGAAATATCCTTTAGTAGTGTTTGTACTCTAGGCGCCAGTTAGCATGTAACAGCATGTGAATGAATGGACTGGCCACTAGCATGGTGCATTTATACCTGACGATCTCTTTCAAGTTATTTGAATAAAAAACTGACATCATGGCTAGTATTTATAGAGTCTGTACATGTGGTCCCTTGCTTGGTTTGTCTGAAAATTAAGTGGAAATATCCTTTAGAAGTGTTTGTAATTTAGGCGCTAGTTAGCGTGCCAGGTGTCATACCATTGCAGTAATCATCTCACTAAACACGTCTTTTCATATCCAATCTGTTCAACAGAGTTTGCCAGTCAGACCACTACACCTTTGCCAGCACCACCACCCAGCAAGCTTCATCAACTCCAGCCATGCCGGTAAATACAGTGCCTATTGACAGCCTACACACCCCTGTTCAAATGCCAGTAGCTTTGTCCATTGTTAAATCCCCGTTGTTCTTAAATGTGTTATTGTGTTTCGGAAAGGTATTGCATTACATTACTCTTCACTTTTTGCTTTTGTAGTAGAAAACATGTTGATGGTAGTGAAAAGGTAGTAAATTCAGCTCAATTTTTTTTGTATGAACCCTGCCATTGCAGTAATCATCTCACTAAATACGCCTTTTCATTTCTAATCTCACCTCAGACTGGATCACAGTACCAATCCTCAGTACATTCATGCATACCTTATCTATAGTATTCTACTGCTCCTTTAGTCATGTTGATTGTTGATTTGCTTTTTAATTTTCCTGTTTACATTGTTTACATTGTACTGTATGTTGTGTGTGGTGTCTTAAGCTGCTGGGACCTTGCATTTCCCCTTGGGGATCAATAAAGTATCTATCTATCTATCTATCTATCTAATCTGTTCAACAGAGTTTACCAATCAGACCTACACCTCTGTCAAATTCGCTCACAACGCTGCCAGTAACACCCCAGCAAGGTAGAACTGCATTTTCATTAATCTGGCACCAATATCAAGGGAGAAACAAGCCATGAATGTCTGTCACAATTTCTTTGCATCTTTACTTTCCTTACATCTGAAGAGTGTGTTACATATATCATTATTAAAAATAATTTTAATAAATTGTTTAAGCATGTACAATAAATAAAGCATGTAAATGAGCATGTAAAATAAATAAACAAAAGCAAGTAAAATAAATAAATAAACAAAATGTATTGAACCTAATACTATGTGTGGTGAGTCTGTGTGATAGTTGCTGAGGATAAATGTTTTTATATTGGATTATTAAATTACAGAATACATTTATAGGTTTCTCATCAGCAGGCACTGTCTTCACCTTAGTAAATTTGGTAACTTTGGTAAGTCCTGTAAATAATTGTAAATTGTTCTGATTGAGGGCAAATGGAAAGTGTTATAATGTATTATTGCTATTTTAGTGCATCATTTTCATTATTATGGCCATAAATAAGGCCAATTAGAAGCTGGTGGGTAGTAAGCGGCAAAAGGGTGGCCCTTTATCTGGAGCCGCTTCTGAGCCGCCGCTGGACAGCCAGAGAACTGATGAGCAAAACTCCAGCGGGCCACTGGTGGTTACCGCCGTTGGACCGCCAACTCTGCCGCTGGTTTGTAACAGTAACTTTAGCATTGCAAATAAATGATTGCAAAATATTTATTGAGGTGAGTTTAACAAGTGTAATTTCATTGGCATATAATTCAGGCCTATAGTAGATGGCTAAATGGCTACAGTAGAAGGATACACGAAAAGCCCAAACTACCAAAATCTTCATATTTTATTACCACAGTTTCTATCTATAGGCCTCTCTTATTTGGTATACTGACTAGACATTATTGAACAAACATAGGCTATTCATCTGTATTTCAGTATCTCAGTAGGTTAAAGTATTTTTTAGATACCTCCCTGAAATTACTTTTTGCAGGTTGTGATGTCTTCTATACGTTCTGACGTTACTGTTAAAATGGCGTAACTGTTAAATTCCAATATAGTGAGTAGGCTATTGGCAAAACCGATTGGCATTTTTATGGGCTGAGCCGGCAGGGGGCTCAGTTTAAAAAGTAACTAAGTTCGCACACACACATCAACAGATTCACACGCACAGATAAACACACTTCCACGGATTCCACACACACACACACACACATGCGCACACATGCACATTCACACACACAGACAGACACACACACATCTTTATACAAGCAAACTCACACATGCACACACTCATATACACATGAGCTGCAAGAGTAGGAGATATACATACAGTATATTGCACAAATCGGAGATAAGGCAGGTTTAGACTTGCTGCAGACAACGCGTTCGTGTTCGTATCATGACTGCCTCGCGTATTTTGCGGTCGTTTGGTGCGTCGGTCGTGCACGTCGTCGCAAGCGAACATGACGCGTCCGCGAGATGCAATACTGATAAGAAAGTAGGGGGCGATCACTACAAAAAAAGGTGACTGCAAGATGCATTATCGACATCGAAGCTGGGGGCAATCATGAGAGTAAACAATGGCACATGGCCACATCCACATCTGATGCTACTATTCTCCCCCTAGTGAAGACCTCCAGTAGGGTGCGTAATGCTGCAGCGAGTCTGTACACCGGACACAGCAGGTCGCACACGGGCGCATATGCTTACGGTTGGTCTAACAGCAAGTATAATCCCAGCCATACAGGAAAGTTGACGAGCGTAATTCGTTTTGGAGAGAATGTGCAGAACTGAGCGGCGGTCATATTGTGTACCGCTATGCGGTGCATCTAGTTTTACCAACCATACCTCTGTTTTTCAGATTTATCTTTTTGTCAAAATAAACATATTTACATATTCAAAGTGTTTTCCTTAATCTAAACTATTATAATTATCATCTTATTGTGTGTATGTGTGAGTGTGAGAGAGAGTGTGTGTCAGCGTGTGTGTGTGTGTGTGTGTGTGTGTGTGTGAGTGAGTCAACAAGACAACTCTGATTTGAATGTTGGTGAGTGTGAGGGTAAATGACGACAAACACTTTTCAATAAATGGTGGAACTGGTCCTATTCTCACTCATAGCAACTCAATAGGAAATCTCATTAAAGGAAAGGTGAAAGAACCTCACAATGATTTATATCATACTGCATAATATCCTCATGCTAATAAACTAATGCTACTCGTAAGCTACTTCATTGTAGCTTTTTTGGTTCACTTGGCAGTTATTTGTGCCTATTTTAAACCAGACTTACACAGTGTGGAGAGAGCTTTACAGTCTATGGGAGAGAGTCAGTATTCCAGGTACTGGCATGTGTAGTTCACGCCCACAACTGGGACATTCACCTGAGATGTGTCATCTCTGCATACCTGGAGGGGGAAGGAGGGACCTTCCAGTAATTTCTATGTTATGTGATGCTGGCATGAACTCAACCAAATAAACACACACTAATGTGTGAGACTACCCTTCATATTCTATTGTGAATAAAAATAATTCAGGAGGACACTGTGGAGTGAGTTCTCACTTCTAGGCCAATTATAATGACTGTCCATTTGTCTGAATGTAGGCACACTCAGAATTCATTGGTCTGAGTGTATCGTTCTCAGAGTGAACTTTGCTTTACACACCCATGCGTGCGATTACACTAACCAATCCCAATCGTTATCTGCGTGTCTGTAGTCCGGCCTCTTGCTGAAGCAGGAAATGAAAGTTAGCTGATCTCGTTTCACAGAAAATAAGAGCTAAGCTGCTCTAGTTTGGACTTCTTTTCCAGAATTAGATCACAGGTGAACACTTAGACTCAATCACTTGTATTTGAAGACCAGTCCACCCCTGAGACTGAAGAGCTGAAAGACTGAAGGAAGAACCCAAATACTCAGGACTACATTCAGTCAGGACATCAGAGTTAAGTGGCATCTCTTCACTGTGATTTTACTGGTCTGTGATCTCTTCACTGTGATTTTACTAGGCTTTACCGTGAGTTCAGAAAATGGCCTCCAAGCGTTCTCTCACTGAAGTGGATTTCTCCTGTCCTGTGTGCTGTGACGTCTTCAAGGATCCTGTCATCATGACCTGTAGTCATAGTGTGTGTAAAGTCTGTCTGCAGAAGTTCTGGGAAGCCAAAGGGTCAAGAGAATGTCCAATTTGCAGGAAAAGATTCACAGAAACTCAACCACCCCCTAACTTGGCATTAAGGAACCTGTGTGAGACCTACTTACAGGAAAAAAGTCAGAGAGCTTCAGCAGGGTCTGAAGTGCTCTGCAGTCTGCACAGTGAGAAACTCAAGCTCTTCTGTCTGGAGGATAAACAGCCTGTGTGTCTGGTGTGTAGAGACTCATTGGAACATATTAATCACAACTTCAGACCTGTTGTTGAGATATCAAGGCAATTCAAGGTAAAAGTTAAAGCATATCTGTCATTTCATTTCATTATGTTATTTCACCTCATGACATTTAGTCATTCATGAAACCTTAAGGCTTATAGACATCACAAATCAGTGAGATATCTACAATGATAATGTGTCCTCTGAATGGCAAGGTGATGATGATTATGATGATGATGATGATGATGACAATGAAGATGATGGATATCTCCAAATTTCTACACTGTAAAACTTGGGATGTTAACTTAACTCAAATTATTTCAGTTTTACAGTTTGACATGAAACTTGCAATGGGAGCCTATAAAGTAAAAAAAATAACCACACATTGCCTCATAGCTTACTTACTATATTTCTATGATATTGTAATGCCAACGTGAAGTTGGAAGATGGGAGGCTGAGGTATCCTTCAATCCAGTGGATTTATTTCCTACAGTATCAGATACAGGCTAGGGTATGGGCTGAAGCTGTCCACTCAAAAACAACAAACTGATCGATCTACTAAATCACTGTCTCAATCACTCGTCATCACACTCATCAGCCAACAATACAACAACTCTCTCACATAATTCACTTAAACTCTGACTAAACTTAAATGTCGTCTTAGACCTCCTATTCTAATCCCTCCCTGTATCAATAGCTAACCTATCTGAACCCCTAAACATTCTGTTCCGGACACCTCCCCCCAATCAAAATACATCAGAGCTCATCGACACATTCTATTACACAGCAGGGAGAGGGAAACGCAAACACTTTTGTGCATACACACGAGCGCTCACACTGGTAAAACACGAGACACAGGGAACAGACGGAGCAGTCCAACAGGGGCAAATAGAATCGGCGCTACAATATCTTAAAAACACTGAAGCCCATCACAGAGTGAATTGAACAGTTCCTTATAGTCAAGTGATTACTATATGTTGTGTTCCCTGTTTGTTTGATGACTGGGTATGACTGGTGCCAGTGATGAAGTGCAGATGCTAAGAATACATGAGGGGGACAATGTAAAATATAGACTCAATTAAGTCAACTGCACATCATCAGTATTACAGGGACCTATTGTACCATAATGTACATGATTATGCCATTATACAAAGGACTTTCTGTCATACGGATGTATGAAAAAAGACTTCATATTTCAGCTGTGAACTAGAAATGCAATTCCAAGGAATTACCAGTGCATGAAAATGCAGAAATAGATAGATAATGTAGATATGGTTACTAAGGTGTAGCTAGGGTAAACATGGTGGTTGCATAGTTTACAGAGAGTTGATAGTGTGAAGGTAGACTGTTTAAAGATGAAACATTCCAGTTCTAACTTAAGTAATGATTTCTATTCATGTTAAAATGTTGATTAGCTAACTTAGCTAATGATTTCTAGCAGTTACGCTAAAAATGCTAATTATGTTAGCAATGCTAACTTTACTAACAATGCTAACCAGGTTGATTAGCTAACTTAACCAATGATTTCTAGCAGCAATGCTAAAAATGCTAACTATGCTAACAATGCTAAATTTACTAACAATGCTAACCAGGTTGATTAGCTAACTTAGTTGATGATTTTTTGCAGTTATGCTAAAAATGCTAACTATGCTAACAATAATAGCTATGCTAACCATGCTAGCTAGCTAACTTGCTAGTGAGGACTTTTATTTTGAAACATTTGTTGCTAGGGTATCCATGGTGGCCACTATCAGGAAACAAGAAGTTACTGCAGTATAATCATGTTGGTTGCTATGGAAACGGTCATAAACGCTTAATTTTAATGGTTGCTACAGTATGTTGGTTGCTAGGTACATGGAGGTTTCATGTAGTTGACTGGAGGCATAGTGGATGATAACTGACAGTTGGAATGGTTGAACAGTTCAATAGTTGAGTAGTTTCAATGGTTAAATGATTTAATAGTGTATTATTGCAGTGAGGACTTTTATTTTGAAACAGTTGTGGACAGAGGAAACAGTTAACAGGATATGTAGTCTTCTATGAGACTGTATGCTTAAAGCCAGAGAAACTGACAGTTGGTGCCCAGGTGGCCGGCCACCTGGCCTAAGATTCTAATTGCTGCCGTGATGTCATAATGAGCAATGTTAAGTCTATGGGGGAAATTGTAATCGTTTTTAACTAATAGTTTAAAAAGTATAAAAGTTACAAAGTTGAAAAATACAAAGCAGGCATGGCATAAGCAAGACCTACGCAACAACGTTTGAATGAAGTTTCTACGTTAAACGGTTGAAGCTGAATTGGCTGCGTTAGAAGAAGAAGTTTAACTAGAAATGCAATTCCAAGGAATTACCAGTGCATGAAAATGCAAAAATAGATAATGTAGATATGGTTACTAAGGTGTAGCTAGGGTAAACATGGTGGTTGCATAGTTTACAGAGAGTTGATAGTGTGAAGGTAGACAGTTTAAAGATGAAACATTCCAGTTCTAACTTAACTAATGATTTCTAATCATGTTAAAATGTTGATTAGCTAACTTAGCTAATGATTTCTAGCAGTGACGCTAAAAATGCTAATAATGCTAGCAATGCTAACTTTACTAACAATGCTAACCAGGTTGATTAGCTAACTTAACCGATGATTTCTAGCAGTAATGCTAAAAATGCTAGCAATGCTAAATTTGCTAAGAATGCTAACCAGGTTGATTAGCTAACTTAGTTGATGATTTTTTGCAGTTATGCTAAAAATGTTAACTATGCTAACAATGTTAACTATGCTAACCATGCTAACTAGCTAACTTGCTAGTGAGGACTTTTATTTTGAAACATTTGTTGCTAGGGTATCCATGGTGGCCACTATCAGGAAACAAGAAGTTACTGCAGTATAATCATGTTGGTTGCTATGGAAACGGTCATAAACACTTAATTTTAATGGTTGCTATGTTGGTTGCTAGGTACATGGAGGTTTCATGTAGTTGACTGGAGGCATAGTGGATGATAACTGACAGTTGGAATGGTTGAACAGTTCAATAGTTGAGTAGTTTCAATGGTTAAATGATTTAATAGTGTATTATTGCAGTGAGGACTTTTATTTTGAAACAGTTGTGGACAGAGGAAACAGTTAACAGGATATGTAGTCTTCTGAGAGACTGTATGCTTAAAGCCAGAGAAACTGACAGTTGGTGCCCAGGTGGCCGGCCACCTGGCGTAAGATTCTAATTGCTGCCGTGATGTCATAATGAGCAATGTTAAGTCTATGGGGGAAATTGTAATAGTTTTTAACTAATAGTTTAAAAAGTATAAAAGTTACAAAGTTGAAAAGTCATAGCACACATGTCCTAAGTAAGACCTACGTAACGCAGTTTGAATGAAGTTTCTACGTTAAACTTTTCTATGTTAAATTGCGTGCGTTAGAAGAATAATAAGAAGAAGCCTAGGAAGAACAGTATAGTGCATTTTCATGCACTATAATAATAAGAAGACTTGGAATAACAGTATAGTGCATTTTCATGCACTATAATAATGATCTCTGTAAGCATAGGTTACGTTTGTTGTCTCTGAATCAGACATGCGTCATTTCAGAAATTATCTAAGATCAAATGAAAGATGTTTTTTATACATTTTTAAACATGAGGCCCCAGCTATTTTCCTCTTTCTGTGCCCACAGCACAATATGTCACACCTCATATCACACCAACCAGAGTTACCATAGCTCCCATCAACTGGTAACTGCAGGACCTAACCAGCATTCATTTTTTTTTATGTAAAGCACATTGAATGACCATGAAATGTGCTATATAAATAAACTTGACTTGACTTGACCATAGCTCACTTCAACTGATACCTCTAGCTCACTGCAAGACCAAACCAGTAGTCAATTATAATATAGCATACGAGTCTCTGAATTACTCCAAATAGCAAGATGCAAGATGTTGTACTTAGGACATGATGATAATAGTATTGTTTTTAAGTAAACCATTATCATATATTTCAGGAGGAACTTAGAATACAGCTGAGCAAGCTAAAAGAAAACAAGAAAACACATGACAAAATTAAACAAAACTGTAATAAAGCAGCACAACACATTAAGGTAAACATAATACTCTCATTGAGGAAATATTACAATTCCATATTTATTCCACATATAAACATGGTAATGATTTGTGTTGCTGTAGAAACAGGCCGTAAACACAGAGAAGCAGATCAAGGAGGAGTTTGAGAAGCTTCACCAGTTTCTCCGAGATGAAGAGGCAGCCAGGATAGCTGCACTGAGGGAGGAAGTGGAGCAGAAGACTCAGATGGTGGACATCTCATCTCATTCAGACACAATCAAAGCGTTAGAGCAGGAGCTGAGAGCTGATGACATCACATTCCTGCAGGTAGGAACCATCCACTGTCCATCCAGTATTTCAAGGTCTGATCAATAGTTTGATGTTGTTTAAGTACATAAATGAGAACAAAATTGAAATAATTCCACACTAAGACCCTACACGTGCACTGATATTTTTTTTAAACAGATACTTCTTTGCATTAATCTCCATACATACAGTACGAAGACACAAAATGACTGCGCACTGACTAGACTGCGTCTAATTGCTCTAACTATCATGACAAGTCAGTTGGTGGCAATAACGTCTCCATCAAATGTATAGTAAATTCCTGCTAGTCCTGCTATAGCCTACACTCAGTACACCAGTTTGGCCCAAACATGGTCGTTTATAAAAACATCCAAGGAATCCAAGGGGTTTTTTTAGTTGGAAAAAATCTTCACTTTAGAGGGAGTTACTAAAAATCTGTTTGACTAAGCTAAACATTTTTTACAACAAAAGGGCTGAATCAATAAAAATAGATCTGTTTTGAAAAATATCCAGGTACGTGTCTAATTAATGTGTACACATACGGCATCTTAATATGAACACAGTACTACTGTACATCCCTGATGGAAAAATAAATCACAAACAAGTATTATGTAAAGTACTGTATATTAATTATTAGGTAAATATTATGTTAAAGAAAAGACTATATTACATTACATTCTTTTCCTTTTTGTGTGTGTGAAATGTCTGAATCCTGTTCATAAGACGTGTGGAACATACAGTAGAAGAGACTGGATCAGTCTGAGTGCTTTTTGTTTGTATACTGAAGGTATATTGAGGATTGGGTTAATATTCAGGTTTACTTATTGCAGATTATGTTATTGGGATTATAGAGAGTTATTTACCGAGGTTATGTACTGGGGATATAGTGACAGTTATTCATTCATTGAGATTATATCTGAAGGTATGTATTGAAGTCAATTGAGCTGCCTTAAGTTGTCCAGGGAAACATGCTCTAAAGAGGCTACGTTTTTTTTTTTTTTTTTCATTTCAATCATTTATGACAAAAAATGTAAAACAACTTTTTAAAGTGTTTTCAATATATGCCCTCCATTGTAATTTCACAGAACTGCAAGAGTATAGAGAAAAGGTAAGTGATATAGCTTTTCTCTCTCTCTCTCTCTCTCTCTCTCTCTCTGTCTCCTCTCTATCTCTCTCTCTCTTCTCTGTGGTTCTGAACCCAAACCCACAGCAGCACTGACTCCTGAATGTTATTCCAGAGCCCAGTGCACACTGCAGGATCCAGAGAGGGTTTCAGGAGCTCTGATCGATGTGGCAAAGCACCTGGGCAACCTGAAGTTCAGAGTCTGGGAGAAGATGAAGGAGATTGCTCAATACAGTGAGGCGCACACACACACACACACACACACACACACACACACACACACACACACACACACACACACACACACACACACACACACACACAAACATAGCCACTGCCTACAGTACAGCTGTACAGCCTGGTGTTGCTGGGGAGAGAGGCGCCAGAATGAGTAAATGTATCACACAGTACAGAGCTGTGCAGCATCTTTGCTGCAGGTACCAAACCACTGTCAGGTGATGTTACTCAAGAAGAGAACACCTGGTACCAGCCACATTGATAATGACCATCATTCACATCCTCATCACTCAGTCCTATTGATAATGACCATCATTCACATCCTCATCACTCAGTCCTATTGATAATGACCATCATTCACATCCTCATCACTCAGCCCTATTGATAATGACCATCATTCACATCCTCATCACTCAGCCCTATTGATAATGACCATCATTCACATCCTCATCACTCAGCCCTATTGATAATGACCATCATTCACATCCTCATCACTCAGCCCTATTGATAATGACCATCATTCACATCCTCATCACTCAGTCCTATTGATAATGACCATCATTCACATCCTCATCACACATTACTCAGTGTGTTCTTTCTGTCTGCAGCTCCTGTGACTCTGGATCCAAACACGGCACACCGACATCTCATCCTGTCTGAGGATCTGACCAGTGTGAGACCTGGTTACCCTCGGGATTCTCCTCCTGATAACCCAGAGAGATGTAATAGGCATCCCAGTGTCCTGGGCTCTGAAGGCTTTAACTCAGGGATTCACTGCTGGGATGTGGAGGTTGGGGAAACCACGATCTGGGAGGTGGGCTTGATGACAGAGTCTTTGCAGAGGAAGGCAGAACATGATGGTGACAGTGGACTGTGGTATGTGTGCCATAACAGTCTTTTAAGCTCATATATAGCACGTTCTCTTCACTGTAAAAAATGGCTGTGAAATTCACAGTTATTTACAGGAAATTTCACAGTAGCACTACTGTATATGCTTTTTACAGTAGAATGTTGTAAAATATACAGTAACACCCCTACAATTACAGTAGTCTAAGTGTTACCGTAGATATTACAGTAGTCAAAGCACTACTGTAAAACAAACACAGTATAGCCACTATAGTACTGTAAATAGTAAAGTAAACTACTGTATTTTTTCTTTTCAACAATTGGCCAGTAAGTTACTGTAAATACTACTGAAATCACAGTATTTAATTGGTTTTCATTTTACAGTGAATGCATAAAATACTGTAAATGGAAATGCGGTACCTTTACTGTAAAAAGTATTCACAGTAACTTACTGGCAACAATTTGGCAGTAAGTTACTGTAAAACTACTGAAATCACAGTATTTAATTGGTTTTCATTTCACAGTGAATACATAAAATACTGTAAATGGAAATGCGGTACCTCTACTGTAAACTACAATTACAGTAGTTAAGTGTTACCGTAGAAATTACAGTAGTCAAAGCACTACTGTAAACAAATCACAATATAGCCATAGGCTACTGTAAATAGTTAAGTAAACTACTGTGTTTTCCCTTTTTTAATCTTATCTTTCTTTTAACTCATAATGACATACCAGAGACGGTTGAGGAAGTCAATTTGATGTCAAGAATTAAGGCTTTGATCACACTATTGAGCGAGCATAACACATTTCAGCCTAATCATTTTCCACGATTGTTTGGTTTTTAACGGCTGCTTATCGCCTCTTGATAAGCGCATGCGCACAAGCAGTAATTCCCATCCCCCACCCCTGACTTTTCAACTCAAGCCAGAGTGACTTCACTTCACTTCAACCATCAACCGTCACTTTTCAGTCATGAATCTGACTGCAATCTTCAACTCTGTACAAACATCATATTCAAGGTAAGAATTACAGTACGTTTGTATGCCAATTGAAAACGGGAATTTATTAGAAATGTATTGTTTTCACAATGAAATGTTAACCAAAGCCATTATTGTCCTGTTAGAATCATAGCATAGCACATATCGATAGCTAGAACTAGCAAGCTAGCTGCTAACGTCGCTAGCGTTAGCGATGTTAGCTGTTAATGTTAACTTTTCCAGTAACTAACTTAACCATCATGTGGGATTTTTCGAATGATAGTCAATATCATATCTAGCAATAATTCAGTCTGATATGTCGTTATGAATGTAGAGTTTTAGTTTGAATGAAATATCAGATGCAAGTAGCTTAGCTTAAAGTGGCTGTTACCATGCAGGCTGAAGTTAGCTACAGACAGACACAGGTGAAAGTTGTTAGCAGTTAGTTAGTAACATTACTTTGCGAACTTCATGGGGCATGGGTAGTTAAACATTAAACTTCATACATGTGGTGCTGATGCATAATATGTAGTGTTGCTATAACTGGAAAGAGGACCAGTAAAACAAATTAATGAAGTAGGCTGATGTGTAAGTTATCTCACCCCTAATTTAGGAACTGTAGTTTTGCATAGTCATGCTCATAGATCCGTCATATAGTGGATGTGAAAGGGGAGCATTTGGGGAATTTCAATTACCAGAAATATCATGCCGATAAGTAAAGGGATCTTTAGTTTGTGAAGGGTAGTGTTTGGCTAAATGGTATTCATGTTATAGCCTTTATTTGCCCAATGTTTGGTGACTTACATTGAGGCATGTGTTTATTTAAGATGCATGTGAGTGTAGTAGTGCTTCAGTGATGGTCTTTTCATGTTCTGTGTGTTTTGCAATGTATTAATTAATGTAAGCCTCTTTCTGTTCCCTCTGTTTGTAGGTGGTGTGAGGACTGCTGCCCTGAGAACGCTGTGTCAGAGACACTTAGGCTGTGTGCATTTTGGAATGTTCCAAATGTGTGTCACTTCCATAAGGAAGAAGTTCCAAGCCCGCAAGTGAGTTCACTCACCAGATAGAGACACATGCATATAGCATTTAATGTGTGTGCATGTATTTGTGTCTGTAACTGTTTAGTTTATCCCCTCCTTTCATGTGTCTGTTATGACTTCGTAGTGGGCTCAACTGTCAACAACTGTCCAGGGCGAAGTCGGTCTACCCTGATGGCACTACCCTGATGATGTTAGCCATGGCTGCTGCCCTCAACATGGTGTAAGTGTTTGTGTTTTGAATGCTTTTTTTTGGGGGGGGGGGGGGGGGGGGGGGGGCGGCTATGGGGTATGTTACTGAGCATGCTCTAATTTGTTTGTCATATGTGCTGTGTAATACATTAATCCAGAAAGTAAACATGATTATTGTAGTTACTAAAACAGTCTTAAAGGAATAGTTCGGTATTTTACACTTTGAGCCCGTTTTCTGTATTGCCTAGCATGAAAACGAGTGTTAGACACCGACATTTCGACGATTGAGCCTGTTTGTGGAATTTGTCAGCTTTAGAATGGAGCTCTGTATGGCTCGCTTTGTGCATGGTCTATTCTGTCCTTAAAACACCCCTAAACGTTCGTTTTAAAAAATGTGCAGCTCACTGAGTGGTTACTGGTCTTCAACGATCTTCTATAGCAAGTTTCGCAGTGAAGCTCAAATTCTGTTGTGTTATATTAGGCACACACGGTTGAAAAAGTACTTCTGGGATTTCGAAAATCCCTGATAACAGATGACAGAAGCTGTATTTCACTGCTAAACTTGCTATAGAAGATCGTTGAAGACCAGTAACCACTCAGTGAGCTGAACATTTTTTAAAACGAACGTTTAGGGGTGTTTTAAGGACAGAATAGACCATGCACAAAGCGAGCAATGTTAAAGCCATACAGAGCTCCATTCTAAAGCTGACAAATTCCACAAATGGGCTCAATCGTCGAGATTTCGGTGTCGTTGACTCGTTTTCATGCTAGGCAATACAGAAAACGGGCTTAAAGTGTAAAATACCGAAATATTCCTTTAAATTTTGCAATTTAGCAATGTTTACCATTGTTGTAACGAATTCAATTTGTTGTACAGCATGCATCATTTTGTTCAATCTTATTTTTATTGACAGAGCCCTCATAAATAAACTGATATCAAGAAGTAACGTAGATGGTGACAAGGGTGACAAGGGTGCCTCATGGCAAGGTAATTATCATTTCTATTTCTACATCTGATTGCCTTGCTTATTTTTTAAAGCTATGATTTGTTTTGTATGGCAATTGCTGTTTATTAACAAATTATATGGCAATTACTGTTTATTCTTTTTAGGAGCCATCCAGAAGTCCCAGCCTGGAGCCAGAGGCTGCTATTACAAGTCAGATGGGAGATGGCCTACAGTATGTTAGGCATCAGAAAAGTGGTGTACGCATGAAGGCAGAGTTGCCGCAGGCAACGATGAGATTAGGTATGATATCACAGACATACTTCTGTTCAGAAGTGTAGGGTCACTTCGAGATGTCCCTTTAAAAAAAAAAAAAAACACTGGACATATCAAAGTGAACTCCCAAACTTTGCTATGGTGGTGTATTGTACACATCTGCATTACTTCTATCTATTGCACCTGACTAGTGTGGGTTTGCTTTTATTTGTCACACAACCGGAGTAGTTTGCATTAATTACTGTATATTCATGAACGGGGTCAATTGTAATGTATGCTTTCTTTCTCTTTTTCAGACACTTGACATTTACTGCGAAAGGTACCATCAGAGCACCTCTCCCTACCCTGCAGGATACCTATACCAGAAGAGTACAACAACGGCCCAAAAGTATTTCAAAAGACATTTCACGCTCTGACCACGGACTGTTTAAACCACTGAGGTCAAGCAGACATCTCTGTTCCCACGTGGCTGACTGAGGGAACACCCACAAAACAGACTGGGGATGAGTTTCTTTACTCCGCATCCTGTACACACACAACTCCTTATACTACATTACATAGACTTGCCATACTGCACTTACACACACTGCGCTTTTAACCCCCTTATCTGTGTCAAATCATGTGTTCAAACCATGTCTACTGTTGTCTGTCAACATCCACTTCAGTCATACATTTGAAATGTCTTAAATAAATAACAAAAGTTAAAATTGTTTTATTGTCTGCAGTTAACTGAAATATTTTGGAATATGAGTTATTCTATTAATGATGGCTAATGTAAGTTCAATTGAATTCACAGTATTTAACTGAGCTTCTACAGGGAAACAATCAATACTGTAAATACAACTAAAAAAAAAAAAATCTTAATTTAAAATCAGTTGTTTTTCATTTTACAGCGAATATATAAAATACTGTAAATGGAAATGCGGGACCTTTACTGTAAAAAGTATTCACAGTAACTTACTGGCAACAATTGGCCAGTAAGTTACTGTAAATGGAAATACAGTGCCTTTACTGTAAAATGTATTCACAGTAACTTACTGGCAACAATTGGCCAGTAAGTTACTGTAAATGGAAATACAGCACCTTTACTGTAAAATGTATTCACAGTAACTTACTGGCAACAATTGGCCAGTAAGTTACTGTAAATGGAAATACAGTGCCTTTACTGTAAAAGGTTTTCACAGTAACTTACTGGCAACAATTGGCCAGTAAGTTACTGTAAATACAACTGAAATCACAGTATGTAATTGTTTTTCATTTTACAGTGAATATATAAATACTGTAAATGGAAATACAGTACCTTTACTGTAAAAGGTATTCACAGTAACTTACTGGCCAATTGTTGCCAGTAAGTTACTGTAAATTTCACAGTAAATTTTTTACAGTGTTGATAACTTCACTCTCCTCACAGTGCAGCAGAAACTCCAGAGGATCAGAGTGCAGCTGGACTGGGACAGAGGAAAGCTGTCATTCTCTAACCCTGATAGTGACACACACATATACTCGTTTACACACACTTTCACTGAGAGAGTGTTTCCATACTTTAAAAATGTAAGCAAGAACTCTCCTTTGAGGATCCTACCAGTGAAAGCTTCAGTGATGGTAGATGTAACTGTGACAGCTGCGCCATGATCAAGATCACTGGCTATGTTAATGTGAATCTCATTGTCTCTATTTTCTGTGTCATTGTTTGATGGGCACTTTATGTATTTGATTCCATACAGTATGTGTCTTAATAATCATAATAAATAATTACACCTTTTATTTGTTACATAGTGCCTTCCATAGCACCCAAGGTCTCTTTACAGAGGAAACTCAGTGAAACATGATAATAATCAGCACACCAATTAAAAATAAAAAATAAAAACATAGTGGTAGTAAAAGGCCGTTTTGTAACGTGAGATTGAGTCGAGTGTGTGGATGTGTGAGGGAAATGAGTTCCACGGTATTGCTCCGATTGTGGTGGGTCTGATGTCTCGTAATTTTGCAACGACAAAGACGTGCAACAAAAACAGCTGGGAAGTAGAGCTCTCATGTGTGTCCAACATGCTACACTAACAGCAGGCCTACTGTACAGAAGACGGAACAGATGGGCTATTTGGAGATGCAAAATCAAATTATTGTTCCCAAAAAAAATGTTAGCTATACTGCGTACAGCTGTTGTGTGTCACTGAGCTATCCTACATTTCCTATAATGCGCGAAAACTACGGGAGCTCGTCAAATCCAAAAAGGTAGATTTTTGCAGCTGGGTCGGATCGAGGTTGGGCTGCTTTCACACCATAAAGGAACCGCACCAGGGTTCGATAGGAACCGCTCTGAGACCACCTCCTCAGCTGGGTCTCGGTCCGCTTGTTTGGTCCGCAACAGAGTTCGAGTCGAGTTGTATTCACACCAGTCAAAAAGGTCCGAACCAAGCAAGAAACAAACTTGAGTTTGTGTTAATCTACAGTAACTAAACAAGGCAGGTGTGAATACGCCCTCAATGTCACTTACCTAATTCAAGCTGTCAAATAGACCTCCAGATCAGGGCTTGGCAGAATAGTTCTTTATTCTGAATGTCATAACAGAGTTCACAGCACAGGCCCCAGCTGTGGCGCAACTGGCTGGGGCACCTGCACCTGCACCTGCACTGCACGCCGGCGACCCGGGTTTGATTCCCGGCCCGTGGTCCTTTCCGGATCCCATCCCTGCTCTCTCTCCCGTTCACTCTCTACTATCCCTATCAATAAAGGCGTAAAACGCCCAAAAAATATACTATATAAAAAATATATATATAAAAAAAGAGTTCCAACGTCCAAGCACAGCACAGCACAGTGTTACAGTGAAGCAAGGTAACCATGATGGAGCTCAGAACAGTGATATTGGTGGCTATAGTTGTAAATCTCTAATACACACTCACATCTCTGTCATTAGGCGAGTTCGTGATGGTGCAGGATCGAGCAGCACTGCGCAGAACTCCGTTATGTTTACTGACATGGCGCGTCCGGACGAGACTAAATTCCCTGGTTATTATTACTTTACCTCATGTCACCCATAAAACTAATCCCGTCCGAATAGGGTTTAAGATTACAAGCACATCCCCAGCTGTGCCAGTCCCTACAGCTCCTGCCCCTGCTGCCCCAGTCCCAGTAGCTCCAGTTGTTGTGTTGAATTGTGACCATTTTGAATGAAAGACTTCACCTTGGAGAAGCCTGTGTGCTTTAGATTTGTTTTGTGAAATAAAACTCTGAATCCTTATTCCCGTGGTCTCTTGCAATTGTGCTCACCCAGTATTGTAACAGGAGGGGGGAAATCAGGTATGGTATGGCCTTCCTGGACAGATTCAATAGGATGTCTCTTGTGGGAGTGAGCAATTAGTTAGGTACACTATTTGGCCTTCAGCCTGCTTACAATAAAGATTCTGTCTCAACCATTTCTGTGGCTGAGGCAAAGAGACAAGAGAAAGTATGACATACAGACTATCACTGAACTCTATTAACACTCTGTACCTTTTTTGCAGTTGCAACTCTTTATTTCATTCAG
This sequence comes from Sardina pilchardus, assembly GCF_963854185.1. Classification (NCBI taxonomy): domain Eukaryota; kingdom Metazoa; phylum Chordata; class Actinopteri; order Clupeiformes; family Clupeidae; genus Sardina; species Sardina pilchardus. Next base: position 34,504,625 of record NC_084997.1, on the reverse strand, counting down.
TGACGTTGATGACATACAGTACATTAATCTAACAAGTTGGAAAGTGAATAACTAAAGAATATTCAAAGAATAACTGATATCAGCAAACCTGAATCAGTTCAGTAATATAAGCAGAGCATTATCTTTTTTCAGTACAACTGTTTTGCTATAATAATCCTTAGTGTTTCCATGGTGATCAACACTAATTATTACATCATTAGGTATACACGCACATGATGACAAATAATTAAATCATACACATATCATTCATAGAATAAAAATTAAAAGACACCGGACTGAAAGTGAAATTGAATATGCTTGGCCATTTTGATCAGGGATTATGGCAATCTGAACAATATCTCCTGACTGGGCAACCCAAACGTTAACAGCAACACCGGGAATCCTCCCCGATGGTCAGGATTAGCCTGATTGGTTCTAATATTTAGAATCCAACTTCACTAGTGAGATAAACATGTAGCGGCCAGGTAGGCATTTTGGCGGGGAAAAAAATTATCATAAAACATAACGGAATGTATTGTAGAAATGTATTGGAGTAGAGATAATTAGTCAAAAGTATGCACTGACTATTTATTCTGCTTAAGTAAAGTACAGATAAGGAAAATGTAAGTATACTATTGAAGTATCTGTACTTGGTTACATTCTGCCACTGGTGGGCTTTACATATACATTTCTTCTTTCTTCTTTATTAAAGCATGATCTGATTCTGGTTCATTGGGCTATTGGGTACTGTGGTTGGGTACTTTTTTTTTTATTCGCACAAAACACTATCCCGCACCTTATGCACAATGCTACTACTACACAAGAAATGTCTGTACTGAGTATCAAACAAGACACTCACCACGCCTGTACTGTCTTATGAACAATGCCTGTAGATTAGGTTTCAGACTTTTCAAATGAGTTGCATGGTCATTCATATCACCAATGCGGCTGTGCACTTTCTGGAACTCTCTCACTGCATGGCCACACACATGTAATCTCAGAGAGTCTTCACCTTCTTCACTCAGTCCCTGATCTTTCATTCTCCTCTCAATTATTTGCAGGAGGTCGCCGATATCTGCATCTTTGTAGCAGGCATTTCTCTGTACTTTCCCAGACACAAAGCTCTCACATTCTGCAATGACAGTATCACAAATAGCCTGGACCTGCTGTTGATTTCTACGATTTTTTCCAAGCCACTGTTTTTTCACAGTGAATTTTTCCAATCCACCTTCCTGCAAACTGGACTCAGGAATCACATGTCCAGTCTTTGCCTTAGAATGTGACAACAGCACAGACAGAACACGCTTACAAACATCTTGCACTGGTATCAAATTATTTGACAGGTTATATATAATGACACCCCATAACTTCTCAAATTCACTGTCAAGATCTTCATCAGTTAGAAAAGTTCTATTTGCCCTGCATTTGACCTGCAGGTCTTGAATCTTTCTCTGTATTATGTCTGATGCAATTTTCTTCATAATTTCGAGTCCCTCTCTCGTCTTAATGGGTCTCTTCAAAGAGTGTTCTATTGAAACCTCGGTCTCTCTTCTCAGGCGTCTGACACTGTTTCTGAAATCCTCTTTGTATTCCCGCATCAACAGAGTATGGCTGTCATTCTTTGCCAAGTACTCTTCAAGGTTTTTGTCGATCACTGCCACTTCTTTTTTCAGAGTTGCTGCAGCCTCATGTAATATTCTGCCAGTTTGGCTGTTGAAAGAGCTCCATCTGAATGTGTTTTTCTTGCGCACTTTGCCAGTTACGTATTGAGTAACGGAAAGACCACCATTTATCGAATTCAGCACGTAGTTTGTTGTAAGCGTTAGCAACCACGCTATTCTTGAAATTAACCCTTTCATGCGCAACGTCCACATACAGTATGTGGACAGTAACTTTAACTCTGTTTTCTATTTGTTTATCATGTTGATATACACCAATCCACTTCAGGGCAGTTCTAGTAGATCCATTGCAATATATTAACAATATGTATCATCTTATATTTGGAATATTGACTGCTTGATGACATCATCAATTCAACATGAGTGACAGTAATGGCCATGTGCTGAATGCTCCAGGCATATCTGCAAAAAGTTAGTAAGAAGGCAAAATCAGGTAAAAAAAAATATTATGGTGTACAGGAGAGCGTGTTGAACAAGTCTATGTTTTTAGAAATTAAATCTGATGTAAAATAGAGTCTGTAGTACAGTTCTCAACGGGCCTGAAAATTACAACCCGACCTGACCCGGCCCGTGGCTTTCAAAGCCCGAGCCCGATGTAACCCAACACATTAATAGAGAATGGGAATGTGACGTGGCGGACATTTTCGCGGTTGCGCCGCGGTGGGGTCTGGGATACATACTGAGGCCACTTGTACGCTGCTGCCAATGCTGTATCATTGTAAACATTGTAAAACATTGCTAACTCGCTGTTTCTAACACTGTTTTTCACACATCATGGGACGAACCTGTTGTGTTGTTGGATGTAACGTCCGTGCCTACGATCGTCAGGTAAAAAAAATCAACAACGGAGTGTCTTTGTATTACTTTCAGGGTCTCACGTGCACTCTCCAGACGGTCTGTCAGAGGGATCCATGTTACCGATCAAAGACATCTTTTCTATATAACGTTTCCTCGCGTCCGGCAGGAGCTTGTCTCTGTACGGTCCATTACTACTTCTACTACTAGTTTTTAGCATAGTAGCCAAAATGTTTCCATCTAGTGTCACTGTTTTGGCTAGCCGATCTTGTTTGAAATACCATAGGTTTCTTGTTTATAATTCGCGCCGCGGCCTCACCTAATGGAGGAAAACGCCCTTTTTGTCCCAGAATGCATTGCGCCGCTGACTTCCGTTCCCATTCTCTATATGAATTATCTACCCGAACCCGGCCCACGGCCCGACGCCGGCGGTCGAGTTTTCCCATGTTATCCTATGGAGACGGACGCGTCGTTAAGGGCACAATTATGTGCAGTGGCCTACCTAACTCACGTAAAAACCTAGTGAAACGATATTTTCCACAATAGAAACATGATATAAATGGGAAAACGTACTGTTCTTGCTATAAAAAAAAGGCAGAATCATCCACAGAGCATGATATTTCAATAACCGCTTCATACACGCTTCACTATGATGGCAATGAGTTGTTAGCTATTCACGAAGACGTCGTAGCCTATAGCCCAGCAACAATCTACTGTCATTTTATTTTGGATTTATATTTTAAGGAGATGGCTTCTTAGAACTTGCACAGGAACTGTGAACTGTTGGTGCAACCCGACCCGACCCGTTGAGAACTCTAGTTTATAGACCCTAAAAAGCAATTGTCCACGTACAGTATGTTGACGTTGCGCAACAGAGAGAACAATTTTGTAACTAGGATGTTTTTTATTTCTTTGTTCAAATATTATTTTAACTGCTCTAACCACTTAATGTACAGACATGTTGAAATAACTGTTGTATACAGTAGGTCAATAGGGATATTTTTTTACTTCAACTTTATTAATTCTTTGTGAATAAATGTTACACTACTGTGTAGTGGCGATGCTAGCACATTAGCAGCGGTTAGCTAACTATGCTCAAGTTAGTTATCTTCGAGTCTCCTCTAAGTGACGATCATACAGTATTATACACAATGCTGGCAGTGCTGAGAACAATAAACATCCTTGTTTATATTACTTATATTGAGTTGACTGTGTCCGCGATCGATGGGCAGGGCTTGCATTAGGTCAACTGTCTCAGCTTCTAAGCATATATTCTGGCTCTCCTTGAACTACACATCCTGTTGAAGTGTTTCTTGTGTGTCAAAATAAAAGTCACAGCCATATCTCATGCTGTAGCCGCCAAATATAGCTTTGTTATTGAAATTCAAGATTTAAAATAATTCATTTAAATGTTTTATGTTTATGAATTCTGATGTTTGATCAGATTAATATAATTTCATTTTGATATCAGGATGTAATTTAGTGTAACATTTTGTAATATGATTGCACTGTTAGGCCCTAGATGATATGTAGCTTAATTAGGTGCATGTCACTTTAAGGAGTTTTGTTTCTGTTAAGTACGTGACTGAATATAGGAGGTTGCGTGGCATGCGAGTTTAGGAGTTCCACGGTTTTTCTGACCGTGTCAGTCGTGTGAGACGTGCCAAGTGTCAGTATGTATTAGTGTGACATTTGTTACAATAAAATATTAAAGCAATTCATTGGAAGACTTACACGCGTCAGCCATAGGACTCCATCCCAGATACGGTTTGTTTATTGGAAACGGACCTACACATGCTTTGCACATTATATCTCCAGAACGGCTTGATGCACATGCCTCTAGAGGGACCTGTGCTCACTGCCCTACTCTGTGCATCCCTCTAAGGGTATGCCTCCCCAGACCATTACTGACCCACCACTAAACTGGTCATGCTGAATGATGTTGCAGGCAGCATAACGTTCTCCACGACATCTCCAGACCCTTTCATGTCTGTCACATGTGTTCAGGGTGAACTTGCTCTCATCTGTGAAAAGCACAGGGTGCTAGTGGCAGACCTGCCAATTGTGTATGCTATGGCAAATTCCAATTGAGCTCCACAGCACAGTGCAGTGAGCACAGATCCCTCTAGAGGCCATCGGGCCCTCAGGTCACCATCATGAAGTCTGTCTTTAACACTGTGGCCTGAGACATTCACACCAGCGGCCTGCTGGAGACCTCCTACTGTTCCTCCCCACTGAGCAAAAACTGGTCCAAAATATGTCCAGAAGACGTCTTCAGACTAGCCAGAATGAAAATTTTTAAGACATATTTCCTGGACGTTGAATAGATGTGTTGTTCTGGGTGTGATATAGACATCCAGAAGACGTCCTCAGAGTAGCCAGAATGGCAGAACGTCTATTTGCAACTAATTTAGGCTGTCTATAGACGTCCCGAATGGGGTCAGGCTATTGTCCCAATGTCATTTATTAACTGATTCTGGCTGTCAAATAGACGTCCAGATTATGACCTCACAGAACGATTATTTGCAACTAATGTTGGTTGTCTATAGACGTCCTGAACCGGGTCAGGCTGGACTATTGTCCCAGTGTCATTTATCAACTCATTTTGACTGTAAAATAGACGTCCAGATCACAGCCTGGACAGACCACAGTTTTTTGGACGTCCATAGACGTTGCTTGCTCATTGGGTCCTTGCACAAATATAAAAAAAAAGAAAAATCATGTTGGTCATTTTTTTTGCTAAACCATGCCAAAAATGGCACAAAATGGGTTTTCATCTTCATCTTTTTTCAAGCTTTAATAATTCCATACCGTGCACATAGGGACAGACACAATATACAGAGCATGCATTGGAAGGTCTGTATTTAATCTCAAGATTCTAGCTTTAACATTAGGCTTTCCACAGGCCCTCAAAGATGCTGCCACAATGTCAATCAAATTCAAGATCAGAGACAGAGACAGATCAAAACAAAAAACAATGGTTCCATGCTATGCTTGTGGACAGGGCCGGCCCGCCGCTTAGGCAGTATAGGCAAATGCTAAGGGCGCCGCACATTCAGGGGGCGCCAGAAATGGTGGGGGGAAAAAGTGTAACTTCCACTATTCTTAAAACTGATATTACAATGTCTTAATAAGCCCACATTGATTTCACGGCATAGCAAAGCCTATACGTACTAGTAATAATATCCTACTTTCCTAAGGCGCCCCCGCCCCCTTCCCTGAGAAATTAACTGTGACGGGCGACAAACGCAAAATGCAAAACGTAGCCTACTTCTCTGTCGGATTCCTCAGAAAGTTCTAGCAGGCGTAACAGAGCACGATTTTAGCTTTCCTATGATAGGCCTATTATGTAGGCCTACTAGTTGCTGTGATAAACGTTTCGTGAGAAAAACCAACGTGAATGCTACATGAAATGTAAAACATTCATAACTGCGACGGGCAAAAAAATGCGAAATGCATACCCATTCTTCTGTGTTGGATTGCTCACGAAGTTCTAATCACAATGATAGCATATACATCTCACCTGACAGAGCACGGTCTTAGCTTTCCGATGGTAGGCTATTAAATACTAGTTGATATCATAAATGGGAATTCGCGAGAAAATCAATGTGAATTTAGGCTACATGAAATGTAATCATTTGCATTCCATCTACTCTCAGTGGAGTGAGTCTCTCAATAGCCTACATGACAAACCATACATCAAAATAAACGACAGACCTTACCAAATACGAGGATATGAAGCATTAATTTGTACAATAAGCCATTCCCGAGTAATCCAGTTTTTAAATTGCAGCACATTTTGACTTGGCTTTGAATATTTATTTAAATGATATAGAATTACATCGAAAACATAACCATTGCTTCCAGATATGCATTATGCCTATTTTAGATTAGTCGAAAACCATGGCTAAAGCCTAATTACAGTAGGCTACTCTCACGTTCTTAAAGTGACAGGCACTGAATTCGACCTACTGTGTAATGACATATAAAGATAAATAAGTCAATATGACAATCGTGTCAAATTTAAGTCAAAATAAAAATCAATATGAAATAGTTAACTTTTACTGTAGGATGTAAATGTGTATGTATAAATATGGCAATATGAATTTCGAAATGTTTGAGATCCAAACGTATTATAGTGTGTTGGGGGATTATATGCCTTATAATGTCTTTGATCTCCACTGGTGTGGTGGGGGGCTCCAAAATCAAATCAAGAAAGTAAAGTATTGCAATTCTTGACTTGATATAATTTTTAAAGTGTGACACATTACAATTATTATCATGTATTTATCTATTTCCATAGATAGATAGCCACCCATTATCTATGATTTTGTAAGTAACTAGCCTACTATTCTATTGAATGTGAGTTATCAGTCTACAACACCACTACAAATGGCACTGGGAAACCTATGTTACAGTATATTTATTCACCTGGTTCAACAACTGTCACATGTTATAGCCTATGTAGTATAGGCTATTGGCCCCATGTGTCTGTCAAGGGGCCTGCACTAAAAGATTGTGCTGATACCTTTTGCACCCATTTTTTGTTGCCCCCCAAAGATGACAACCTGGTAACCCCTCTAAGCTATTTATATTGTTTTTCATATTCAGTTTACTATTTGTTGTATTTGTTTCTTTAAGGCTTTCTGTGGTTTGAATGTGCTTCGCTTTATTTTCAAATGAGAATGTTCAAGACAAAGCTCAGTGTCTTGTGAGTGTATGTACACTAGCAGTGTAATTTACTGTGATGCAAGGGGGCGCTACCTAAAATCTTGCCTAGGGCGCCAAATTGGCTAGGGCCGGCCCTGCTTGTGGGGCTACATGTCCACCAAGTTTCCTGCACCCTGGTCTTTCAGTGTCCCGGGAATCCTTGACGGAGAACTCCACATCACTGTGTGGCGGTCATAATAATACTAAGAGTACAGTATATATACTTATATGCTTTTAAACTCATACTACAGGAATCTAAAATCATCTTTTGTAAATTGATCTTAATTCTTTAAGTAAAAAACAAATTGGAAACATCCAACCAATTCCCATAGAGGTAGGCAGATTTTTATTTGTAATATTTGTAATTGCAATAGCCACACATCACATTACATACCCTTCACCATAACTAGAGATGGGATTTTTAGATTCTATTAGATAGTTTGATTTGCATTAAGCTCAATGAGCATCAACAACATATTGCACATTGACATGGCAGATAGAAATGGAATCTTAACACTGTCGCACAACATTTTGTCCTTTTACATTGATTGCTACTTGTTGCACTACTAAGTACATCTGAAGGCCTACTTTCCATGCCATTTGTTTAACACTATGACGTTGAAATTACATAAATACTTCATATAAACTTAACTTAATCAATTTCACTGAAATGACTTTATCAAATTGGGTTATCACAGCATGAATCAATTTTGCAAACCTAGATACACATTTCGTTCATGTGCGACCGATGTACTGTACATGATGAAATGAAGTAAATCCAGCGATTCTTTTTTTTAGTGTACATATGTTTCAACTTTTAGGGATCACCATCTGAATCCAGGAGGCGGAATTTCTTTGTCTGATTGTCTGTGTTAGCGAGATAACTCAAAAAGTTATGGATGGATTTCGATGACATTTCTAGGAAAGATCTGAAATGATAACATTTTGGCACGGATCACCATCCGGATCCAGGAGACGCTTAGCAGAAGTCTGCATTCTCGGAGTGCTTTTCTAGTTGAAATTTCTTTAATTTAGTGGCATTAATGACAAAACATGGTAATCAACATTGCCATCAACAATGTGATTGCTAGTGATTAATATAAATCAATAGGTATACATGCACATGAAGGCAAATAATTCAATCATACACTTAACATCAATTATAAAATCTAAATTGAAAGACACTGAACTGAAAGTCAGATTGCTTTTTGAGGCCATTACTTTCTCTCTCATATCACTCACTTTCTCACTTTAATGTGCCATGATCATGAGGCAGTGTGTCAGGGCGTATTAAGCAATCATGAAAAGGTCATGGTGAAGTGTGGCGTGGGACCATTTTGAATTTAAAAGTGACTTAGTTCACTGCAATATTGTGTATATTAAAGGTTGGGTACGGAATTCGCAAAACGGCCGGCAGATTTTGAACGTATACAGCTAAAGTCCCTCCCTCTATGGACGCACATTCATGCACAAGCGAGAATTTAGACGCGTGAGAGCGAGCAGGCTAAATGAAATGCCAGCCGACGTCTACAGCACTATGAGCTCTAGTCTCCATACAATCAATCACTCACATCAACTTCCCCAATTACATTCTTTATTCACCTCCAAAGGGTTGTAGGTAATAGTTCCACAAATCAGACAAGGTAGATGATTTTATAGCCTACATTAGGTAAAAGCACCAATTAGGCTACCAGCCCTTTCGTTTGGAAATTCTAAAACAACGATGCATTTTAATACGGCAAAATAACATTTGAAAAGCTTACATTTTTTAGTAGCCATAGATAAACAGAATCTGGTTTGGTTCTTACCAGGGCGTCTATCTCCTGAAATATCGAGTTTAGTGCTGGCCCGTTGGTTCGCCTATTCCACTGTAGCTCCAAGCAGTTAAGTTTCGTTTTCATGTTTATGTAACCTGCTTTGTGTGGAACCACCGCGGTCCAGCCCTGCACACGCCCGGACTCGAACTCGCGAGACAGCAGCACCTCGGATTGGGAGTCGAGCGCGCTAACAATCCAGCTAAAAGCCCAGGCTACTAGCTTTCATGCCAGCAGCGCTCTTGAAGCGTCGGGGAGTGAGGTTTACTAACGTTCCACAGCATAGCTAACCAGCTAGCACCTGTTACACTCACCCCCCTAAACCTCACTCCCGATCCGGGTCACGGCACCAATGTAACCTGCGTTGTGTGGAACCACCGCGATCCAGCCCTGCACACGCCCGGACTCAAACCCGCGAGACAGCAGCACCTCGGATCGGGAGTCGAGCGCGCTAACAATCCAGCTAAAAGCCCAGGCTACTAGTTTTCATGCCAGCAGCGCTTTTGAAGCGTCGGGGAGTGAGTTTACTAACGTTCCACAGCATAGCTAACCAGCTAGCACCCGTTACACTTACAACACTCTTCGAGTCAGGGTACAATGTCATTTTTGCTACATAGCTTATTTATTGCGTGGGTGATTGAGTTTCCGTAGGTATCCACTGCCTTAGTTTGTATAGAAATGAAGTGACACATACTGTACAACAAGAGGGGAACATATGGGACGTGCAGCAGGCATAGGCAGCAGGCCTAGTTGGGTTTCGTTTCAGCACTGACTCGCGGTCACCAGCTTTCGTGCTATGTGCACGAAAGGGTCGCGAGGGGGAGGAGGAAGAGGAAGAGGAGGAAGACTGTTAGATTGACGAACGAGCTGTGAAATGATGGTAGGGGTGAAGAATACTATTGGTTGGAGTTTGTCAAGCCCTGCCTGTTCCGCAGATGATTGACGTGTTTAATTTCCATTTTAGTGCTTTCAACTCAGTGGCTGTAAGTGGGTTAGGAATAGGATTTCAAGTGATTTTGCAAATATGGCCAACAAAGCTAATTCCATACCCTACCTTTAAGTACAACACAGCCATTACATCTTGCTTTCAGTTTCAATCTAGCATCAACTCGACGTTAGCATGAGAGCTGCCATGCACAACGAACAGAGAAAATTACACAAGTGATCTACAAGTTCATTGAGATGGATATTCTGACCTTAAGTAGCCTATTGTTTTCAAGAATAACATTGCAGCTCATCTAATGTCGAGTTGATGCTAGATTGAAACTGAAAGCAAGATGTACCTCTATATTTCAATCAAAACGGAAACTCGCAGGTAACTGAACATTGTGTCAACTATTGCCCCTGGTTGGTAAAATGTTTAACTGTTTTTGTATTTTCATTGCATTTTAAATGTATAGAAAGTTAAATTAATATTACATTTTAATATAACATACTGTATATTAATTGTTAATTGATAGTTGATTGTTAATTCTCCCGACGATTGACTAAAAAAAAAAATAATCGAATGCCCATCCCTAGTCGAGAATAAAGAGAAAATGTTGGGATTACTGTAAAGTCGACATGCTATTTAAACTTTATCCTAGACATTTTGAGTTTAATGATGACATGTTGAGTTTAATCTCAATCTTCATCTGTGGCCCTAACACTCTGTCGTACCTTTGGATTGCTGAACTGTTGACTGAAGACTAAATATGAATAATGCCTTTAGATCAGATTTCGAACTTTCCAGATATGTTGCATGATCATTCAGATCACCAATGCTGCTGTGCACTTTCTGGAACTCTCTCACTGCATGGCCACAGACATGTAATTTCAGAGAGACTTCACATTCTTCACTCAGTCCCTGATCTTCCATTCTGTCTTCAATTATTTGAAGGAGGTCTCCGATATAAACATCATTATAACAGGCATTTTTCTGTATTTTCCCTGACACAAAGCTCTTGCATTCTGTAATAACAGTATCACAAAAAGCCTGGATCTGCTGGTGATTGTTATGTTTTTTCCCAAGCCTCTGTTTTTTCACAATGAATTTTTCCAGTCCACAAACTTGCAAATCTGATTCAGCAATCACTTTGGCATGTCCAGTGTTTGCCTTAAATTCTGACAGCAGCACAGACAGAACACGCTTACAAACATCTTGCGGAGATATCAAAATACGGGACAGGTTGAGCATAATGATTTCCCATAACTTTTTAAATTCACTGTCAAGATTTTGATCAGTTAGAAAAATTCCTTTCATTTTAGTTTTGACCTGCAGCTCTTGAATCTTTCTCTGCATTATCTGTGTTGCAATTTCCTTCACTGTTTCCATTCCCTCTTTTGCCATTGTTTTGGTATTTTGTATAGAACTCTCGATCCCTCTCCTGTTCTTGACATCTTTCTCAAAGACATCTTTCTCAGATTTCACAGCATTCCACACAATGTTTGTCCACATGTTGAACTCTGTTGCATTACTTGTCTCAATGTCATCAGATGCCTGTATGGAGCCAAGCAAACTCTTCTTGAGCCCATAGACAGCTTCACTGTAGCCAGCATTCACTGGAGCCATCAGGTGACTTCCATTCCAAAGTGCAGGGATGTAGTAGTTGTCTTTCTCAGAATCATGTTGCATCACATCAGAGAACTTTGTGTTACTTCCTTTTCTCTCTATTTCACCTGCTGCCTGGGTCATCCCATCTAGCAGCTCCATCAACTTCTTCCTTTCTCTCACAATGCTGTCATGAGCAGACATGGCTAGCATGTTCTGGTGCACAAACAAACATCTGGGCTTCTTCAGAGCACCCTTCATCCTGAGAAAGGCATGGACCACAATCTGCAGAATGTCCTTCATCTCTGTGATGTTCTCCATGGCAATGTTGATGATGGTGATGTCACTGAGCCCTATGACCAGTGTTGCAAGTTTGCTATCGTGTTCATAGCTTGTGTCTGATGTGGCCAGCTCAGGGGATTTTAGGCCCTCTGTGTTTATGACCATGATGAAGTCACTCTTGAGCTCAGATCTTAGTTCTTCAGAAACTTTCACCAGAAACATGAAGGCTCCTTTAGTGCATCCTCCACTGCTGACTGCAAACTGCACTCCAAACATGGTGTTCAGGAGGATGGAGTTCTCTTTGCCTTGAACTCCTAGCACAGTCAACACCCGGATCCTACTCTTGGAGTTCACCAGCTGATGGAGCTGACTCAGGACCTTTGATATCCACTTCATTGGGATGTTTGATGCGTCTCCATCAATCAGCTCAACTGGAAACCCATCCAGCAGCATCTGAGCACACAGAGAAGGCAGGTGTTGGACTTGTTGTTTGGCTGTGTTGTTTATTGGAAGGGAGCAAGCACACTCATAAAACTGGCCAAGCTCACGGAAGAAGTGCTCAAGACCTATCGAGCAGTTGGGGATTTCATCAGGTATTGATGCAGATGCTCCCCTGGCCTGTGGTATCCCATGAGAGTGTTTTTTCAGTTGTTCACGATTCTGATGGCAAAGGTCGTCCAACTGCATTTTTAACCATTTAAGGAAATAGAGGCGAACTACTCTTGGCTGGGATATTCCAGCTGTGAAGTTGATCATGGCCTCGGAAATAGCAGTCTCATACTGCTTAGTTCTCAGATGATTAACTTTGGTCTGGAGTAAAGTTCTGTACTGTTTTACATCTTGCCCTCTGACTATCTTTTTCATTCTGATCATTTCTTCCTCCATTTGGCTGATTTTCTTCCACATTTGTCCATGCAAGGGCAACTGGTCTTCCTTGAATTTTGCAGCATCATTAATGGTGTTACTAATGACTTGAGCATAATTCCTGCCCTCAACACACTTGCTGCAGTCCTCATCTACTTGGAAACCAGTTTGACGAGCAACCTCTGCCATGTCCACCATTCTCATTATGGCTGATTTCTTTTCAATGACTGCACTCACACAGGAACGAAGGGACATCACAAACTCTGCATCATTGTGCCTCTTCTTTATGATCACGTTGTTGTCCTTGATGTTGTGTTTTCTGCATATATCTTTGAGTGTCTCCATGTTCTTATGCTGAGAATTGGTGACCAGAAATAGCTTTGCATTGCTTCTTTTGTTGGTCAACATGTTTAAGTCTCCCTGTAGGTCATCACTGAATATGAACACTGCAGCTGAGGTTTGACACAGAAAGGACATTTGGGTTTTAAACAACATACCGTTTCCTCTCAGATTGGCCACAGCTACTGGTTCCGTGAATATATCTGTGTTTCCTTTCCCACAGGGGAGATACCAGCTGACTTCAACCAGACCATTTGAGATTTTCCTGGGCACATCTCCACACTCCATGTTATGATGAACAAATGCATTGTTTTGCTGATACGTATTACTGAGAAGCTTGTTCAGAGTTTGAGATTTGGCTAAACTGCTCTCTCCTAGTCTAACGAAAGACACCATAGGGATGGCCTTTTCCACAATCCTACCCTCAACAAATGCCTTGTCACCTGCTACAGATTGAGGTCTGAACTTTTTCACCAGATCTCTCATAGCCCACAACATCAGCATGCTTTGTTGGGTGCCACAATTAGGCAACACCAAAGGAACAGCAAACTGGCACATGGACATTTTGGAGACAAGTTCCTGTTGGAGGAAAGGATCTGCACAATGGAAAAGTGCAGTGATAAGATCTAGGGGATTAATGGTATCAGAAAAAACATAGTCATGATTTTGAACCTGTATACATCTGATGTTTCTAGCATTAATATTAGCCAACATCAGTTCTTTTAAGAACTTATGAGGTAGTTCTTTCAGATTGTCTGCTGGTTTGTCAGAGATTGCGTTACTGTTGATCTCCAGGGCTGAGCTGAGCGTAAGATTCCCTCCAAAAAGATCCTTCAGACCCAAAGCAGACAGGAACTCAGGAAAACCAGGGCCTGGGGGTGTTGAAAGTAAAATCAATGACTGATATCATCACAACCAACCAGGGCCAGGTTAAAGGGATAATCCGGAGTGAAATGCACTTTAGATCATTTTTTCGGACTATTGGGAGTACATACGTTGAGTTGACACCAAAATCATGTCATTCGGATGTATTTTGAGAATGTTCGAGTTCACCGTTTTTAGCCAAAACTCGTTAGCCTGGAAGTGACCGGGGCAAGTCCTTTCGCCGCTACAAAACGCTATTTTTATACCTCTTCTACTGTTCCAACCAACACTACACTTACGTGGTAGTGAGAAGAGGGTCCCTAAAGCCAAACCGAAGTATCCCCACGTCTTTATGTGGTCGGATAGAGAGTCCAGAATGAATTTAATCGAGTCCGTACCTTTCCGGAAATGTTATTAAAATGTTGTTAACGCATTGCTAGCTGCAGCAGTGACATTTCCGGAAAGGTACTGACTCGATTAAATTCATTCTGGACTCTCTATCCGACCACATAAAGACGTGGGGATACTTCGGTTTGGCTTTAGGGACCCTCTACTCACTACCACGTAAGTGTAGTGTTGGTTGGAACAGTAGAAGAGGTATAAAAATAGCGTTTTGTAGCGGCGAAAGGACTTGCCCCGGTCACTTCCAGGCTAACGAGTTTTGGCTAAAAACGGTGAACTCAAACTTTCTCAAAATACATCCGAATGACATGATTTTGGTGTCAACTCAACGTATGTACTCCCAATAGTCCGAAAAATTTATCTAAAGTGCATTTCACTCCGGATTATCCCTTTAAGGTTATCCAGAGCCTGGGGCAGAGACCTCCCCCAATGAAATAAAAAATGTTATGAAAAAAAAAATAGTGTATATAAGGGAAAGCATGACAAATGTCAAGTGTGGCGTGTGGTGTGAAAATGGGTGAAATTGTGTGCCTGTCACACACAGGGCCAGATGTACTAACACAGCGCTAACAGCGAGTTTTTGTATACGCAGAATGCGAACGCTGTGCTTTGCTTTATTGCGTGGAATTTACTAAGCTGTCACTTCATTACATTAACAATAGTCATCCCCGCCCGTTCCCGCCCCCTCTTCAACGCTAATTGCATGTGCAGACCTGAACCACAAGCACAGTTGAATATTGCAACATTAAAAAGAATCAAAGTTTAGCGATCATACATGATACAAAGAGATGTCAACGAGCAGCGACAGACAGAGTAGGCCTATTAGTTCTACTAATCCACTTAAAAAAATACTTGTGAACTATTTACTGCAGGTAGACTAAGATATGACTTAATGCCTGTCTAACAGATTGGGAAGTGTAGGCTATGTTGTGAAAGAGAAAATACGATTTTAGAGAGGCAAACAAAAGTTAAGGTTGCTTTTGACATAGTACAATGAAGAAAACTGATGCTCTGAATATTCAGCTGTCTAAACGTTTTTCTAATAGACGCATTTAACCGCAATTTGGATTATACCAGCTTTCAGAAAGTGGAAGTTTTTCAACGCAAAATAGACGTGCGCTGTTTTCATACATATGGCGGAATACTTAATCAATCGCTATTAGCACCTCTCCTCCCCTGTACTTGCGCGTTACACACATTTTCAGCTGATCCGCCCAGGAATTCACCTTTGGCTGAGCCCCGCCCCCCTTAGTTATTGTTGCGAAGTCCGTCAGTCTAAGACTAAGCTCAGACCGGAGTTCAATGGAGGCCGTATGCCCGTCTGTAAAAGTTACAATCCATGAGGCTTTTTTACAGAGCCACAGAACTGTATTTCATTTAGAATCTGTTGAACAACACCAGTACGACATGGACACACATGAATACAAATTAATATCTAGGTTTTGTATAAATGAAGAACTCTGCACATCCAAAATCCAAAATATTCTGCTGTTTCAGGTGCTTCTCAGTTAGCCTGACGACGTCATACTCAATTCTTATCAGAATATGAGTCTGAAACTGCTCCATTCAGCTGCGATTATGGGGCGTGATTCAACCGATACAGTGCGGGGGGGATAGCTCTGCACTCATTGGATAGACCAAACCAAACAGAACAAGTTATTGGCTGTCAGTATCTGCGAAATCTAAGACAGAAATATGTAGCAGGGTAGGCTATGGAAAACATCCTCCTTCGTTTTTAAAAATAATTCCTTCAAACTGTGGACCCAACGAACAAACAGACATTTTTAAACAAACGGGAACAACATCACCCAAACATGCTGTTTTAACTGGGTGAAAGTGAAACTGAAGTTTTCCCACATATCCTCGTTGGTCTAAGTGTTCAGAAATAGTTGTGCTAATCCGTGATAAAACCTCTGTTTCAATAGCTAAGATAAACGAAAGGCCAAACTGCATGAACAAATTATGCATTCATAGCCTTAGCGTTTCTGTTGCAATCAAAATCAACCTAAGCGAACATGGTCTCACACCCAACTCGTTGAATGAGGACGCATGCAGCCGTTAACGTCACTGCTGTTCATATGTCAATCATCACGTAAAGCCCGCCCTGTGAAATGTGATTGGTCCGAGCTGAAGTGTATCTCGAATAGTAGCAGCTGAACGGAGCAGTGCCAGACCGAAGTTCCCTGCAGAAAAAGAATGGAGGCGGGGCTAAACTTCGGTCTGGCATCCAGGCTACTTCTCAGTAGGACTTACAAGAACTGACGTTTCGACACTACTGTGTCTTCTTCAGAGTTGAACTCTGAAGAAGACACAGTAGTGTCGAAACGTCAGTTCTTTTGTTTGCACCATTAAAGACTGCAAGTGTATTCAGTGTGCTCCAGTCTCCTTCCTAATTAATATCTAGGTTTGTTGCGTGACAAACTTAAGACAGGGGGTGAATGGGACTCACTGATTTTTAATAGCTAGCTGTGCTAGATAGACTTGCCTGCATATTAGTAAATATCAATTGTTTTGCTCGAGGGGAAGTAGAAAATGAGCCTAATTCCAAAAATGGTGGAATATGCCTTTAATCGATCAATAAAGTGCTAGATTAATCGATTACAAAAAGAATTGAAAGCTGCAGCCCTAGTTAACTTCCTTATTTGAGCTCCGCTTTCATATTTCCTAATCGTCTCATGTGAAGCCATTGTTGTCTGTGATGGCATGCACTAATACCAGCAACTACACATCGCGATAAGACAACGTGTGCTTCACTATTTATATTTTGTGCCGGGGCCTGTGGCAGCAGGCCCTTTGCCCAATGCCCAAACGCGGCCCTGCTCCCAACAGACAGACATCTCCCCATGTATAGGCATCTAAATAAGTGCAGAATAGCACAGCTTGTTTACAATAGGCACCTAAATACGTGTTGTATAGCATATCTTGCTAACAGTGGGCTACTAAAACCTACAGTATAGTTCATGGCTTTGTTTCATTCAGTTTTCTAGCTCCTTACCTACTCTGAAGGTTTTGGAGATAGGTCTGCTTGGTTTGCCATTGGTCACCACAGTGGAAACATTGATGGTATAATCTTGTCCAAGTTGTAGGTCTGTGATGGTATGATGGGGGGCATCACTGTGAATTACACTAATGCAAATCTGTTCTCTGTAGAGCTCCAGCAGGTAAAACACCTGGTCAACTCTGGCGGGCTTGGTCCATGAAAGAGAAACAATTGAGGCACCCAGATCCACACTGAGATTCTCTGGCGGAGGAATCTCTGCAGGATAGAAGATTAGAGTTAGGAGTTAAGATCTCACTATAACCTTCTAGGCAAGGCCAATGGCAGATCACCATGATGTGTCCAACAATCAAAAATAGATTTCCTGTTAATGTCCACTGAGACTGCAGTGGAGGCTTGAAAGGTACAGTTTGAGTCAGGGTACAGTTTGTTTATCAAGGGAGAGAAGAGAAGTTAGGCATGGTCAGGTTTCATTTTTAAAAATTCAAGTAAAAACGGTTTTGTGTGACAGGGCACCTTTAATGATTATATTTACATTTCTGGTCTTCCACAGCATTCTTGCAAAGACAAAAGTAGCAGAGCTTGAATGAGTTTGAACCATACCAAAAGGTCATATGAACACTTTGCTCTTATACTCTGCAGATACATTACCTGTGTGTACATGTCCATGTAGATATGGTCTCTCGAACTCATCTTCACTGATGGTAGCCACAGCAAAGTAATATTTCTGTCCTGGAAGAAGCCCTGTAACTTGCATCTCTAAATGCTGCACCATTAAGCTGCGTGGTGCTTGACCTGGTGCAATCCAAGTGACTTTGAACCTTTGATGGTTGGTAGCGCCCTCTGGTGGCGGCCATTTCAAAGACACTGAGTCTGGTCTTGCTATGAACTGGATTTTTCCAGGTGGATCTGAAAATGTAAAATACATGGGATGGTTTAGCCTATGGTTATATGAATGGGTTGATTTCCATTTCTTATTGTCTGTGAATCTTAATTTACAATCAATCCATGGCATAGAGAAAGTACCTTTTTGTTTGGGTAAACTGGACTGACCCTGTAAAAGTAGGAGAGGAAAATATCACACTACAGCTTAGACAGTCTTCTTAACTCATTGAATGCCGCATTGTTTTTGGAAGCTATGTCACAGAGTGCCGGCAAGTTAGATCATTTTTGACTATTTTTGTAGAGCCACAGCGTATTCTATGTTATAGTTATGGACATATACTATGGCTCATTTGAAAGGTGAGACTCTGAGCTCTCAGTGGATGAAAACCGTTTATCTCTACGTGTCTCCATTCCTGAGAAATCCCAAGCTAAACAGTGGCTGGTTTTCATCAAAATCCCCGTTTTTCCTCTAGAAACGGAGATATAAGCCACTTTAAGACAGACGTACATTTCCGCAATGATCACAGACTTTTTACCGAAGGGGCTTTTTTTTTTTTGTACTGTCTGAATTCATATGTTCGTATATCTACCACCGGAACCTTTCCTGCTGCCGACCTATGTTGCCGCCACAGCTGCTATGTGAACGCAAACTTGTACTTTTCAGTGATGATCAAGGGAAGTGTTAGCCTACGTAAGGGATAATGTATAGAACGCCGGTCATTATCGGAAAATAATTCCCGACAGGATGAACTGTACCCCGACGCGCAGCGGAGGGGTTTTGCTTCGTCCTGAAGGGAATTATTTTCCGATAATGACCGGCGTTCTATACATTATCCCGCTTATTATACGGCTACTTGCCAAAACGAGAAGAAACGTACCACAATGTGTCTTTAGCAATGACTTAGCTACCGTTTCGTGGCTTCCGCTAACAAAAGAAATAGTTCGCCACACAGATAGAACGTGACTGTTGCCATTGACAGCGGTCATTATTTTTTTCAGAGGTCCTCTATCAAGAAATAATGACCGGTAGAACGTTGGGAAATCCCATTCAAGTCAATGGGGCGTTCTACTTGCATTGTGAAGAGCCGTATAATAAGTGTATTTAAAGCACCCTATGTCAATGAACAGTTCGTTCTCTCTATAACACGCAAGGGATAATGTATAGAACGCCGGTCATTATCGGAAAATAATTCCCGACAGGATGAACTGAACCCCCACGCGCAGCGGAGGGGTTTTGCTTCGTCCTGAAGGGAATTATTTTCAGATAATGACCAGCGTTCTATACATTATCGCGCTTATTATACGGCAACTTGCCAATACGAGAAAAAAAAAACTTATCTCAATGTGTCTTTAGCAATGACTTGGCTACCGTTTCGTGGCTTCCGCCACAACTAGCAGAGTGAACCCGTTGCCATTGGCAGCGGTCATTATACCTTCGGAGCGGTCATTATGCAAATATAACGGACCGGTAGAACGTTGAGAGGCCCATTCAAAGTGAATGGGAGCTCCCTCAACATTCTAGAGAGCCGTATAATAAGCTGCAGGTAATGCAGCAAGGCTACCTCTTCCATAGCTTATACTCCTGGGGTGGTTCTCAAACTCTCTCCTCGATCCTCGATGCTCGGTCCCACTGATCTAGGGCCTACTAACTAACGCTGGATAGACTATCCCATTGTTGATACTGCCACCTTGTGACGAACCCACAAAATTACGAAATGACCTTGTATTGACTTGACGTGCCTGATTCGACACAATTCATGCAGCAATATCAATCAAATGCTGCGTTGTGATAATGCCCAGATAAAATGTCCGGATTGTAGGATTTCATGAGTTTTCAATCGTCATCTACTTCAGTTCTCTTCATGATAGACTTCCAAAAATCACACATAAGGTGAGTTAGAGTGTCTAGTTTCGTAATTTAAAAAAAAAGTGAAAAACGCAATATTGCATTATTGGCACTCTACGCATGGGAGCTAAAAACGCAATATTACGTTGTTGGCACTCAATGAGTTAATGTATATGAGTATCAGTTTCCTTAGTGACTCATGAAGAATTGGGCCATGTTTAGTTAGTTTGGGATAGATACTGTAAAAAAAAGTTTGAAAGAATGTGGTATCAGCCAGCCGTCTCCTGTGCCTTAGCTATATGAAAAGCAACAAACCTTAATGAAAATTCACCAAGGTAATCTAGTTTTACAGTGTTTATCCTGGGTAACATAGGTACACCTGTTTTTTTTCCCAGAATTTCTTGAGACCTAGTGCATGGGCACTGGTAGGCTAAGCAATATGACATTATTATCTTTCTGTCACTTTGTCTGTTTTTAAGACACAGAAGGATCAATGTATTTGGTATCAATGGATAGCTCTGTGTCTCCACTTTCATCTGATATGTGTGCCATATCTATGTGATCACGGATTTGCAAGTAATTCAAATGAGAGTAATGGGTGTGCAGGTGAATGCAGAGCAGTATAGACTGTAAATATGATACAATTTGATTTAATTTCATGATTTTTTTTTTTAATTTGCCTTGTCTCGTTGGAAAGCCCCACTTTGCTCTTTCTTGCAATAAAGGTCTCATCTCGCTGCAACTAATAATCGCCGAGCAATGTAACAGAGAAGAATGGGTGTGTTTTTTGACACAATTTGCATCAATCGGGCTCTAGGGAAATAGGGTTCCTGCAAAAACAGCTTTTTAAGGATTTGTGAAATTCCATAAATCATGCCATATGTGATCCTACAAGGCGAAACCAGTCACTTTGGTAAAATGTACAAAATCACGTTATTGTGCTCACACGAATGGCCAAAAACTAAGCTTTGCAACAAATCGAGGTTATTACAAAAACGAATACCCTCGACATACGCTTCGAAATCGCTAAGATAACCGCATCGAAAGTTTACATGGTTCTCCCATCACGATTTGCCAGAAGAGGAGAAAATCACCTTTTTAAGCAGCGTGGACAACGGGAATGACTGCTAATGTGTTGAATCTTCACCGGGTTTAACAGTCGAAACGTATGTTGAAATCCATGAAATTTGTTCACACTATGAAAATTTAGACTTTAGACTGTATATGTCAAATTGTGTGAGAATGTGAAATTCAACATTTTAACCCGGAAGTTTGTTTATGGTGGATTTTCAAAATAGCATTGTGCGCAAAGTGACAGATTTCAACTTGCAAGGTCACATATCATAGTGGGAAGAATCATACAGTATGTGAGTATCTACTCTATCTATATGGAGCGAACATAACTGACTGCATCTTGTCCATCTTATACTTCTAAAAAGCATACAGTACCAGGTCCTGTAGCTTATGTGTATCCATATCTCTGCCGTGCCGAATAGCGCAGATTTCACAGAAGACATGGTTGCAGGTTATGCACTCCTTCACTGATTTCTTGGGGCAGACATCACAGTCACTTGAGAGACTGAAATAAATAACCACTTGCATCACTACAACAATTCATAATTTTCTGGAACAGTACATATACTGCAGTTAGATTTAATGATGCAGGTCCTGTTTACCTTAAATCTGATGTAGTTTCAGAGATGCCAGAATCCGCCACTGAATCACAATCTGTTTTGTCTTCATGTTCTGGTTTTTGCCTAGAAAGAATAGATTTAGACGAAGCATATGCAACACATACAACACAGCATACACAACATACAACACATTTATAGAACTGCGATGAATTACTGCATACAGTATGTACAGTACAAGTTAAGATTAAATGACATATGTCCAAACCGGGCATTTGATGCGAGAGATACCAGAATCTGATGTGACTAAATACCAATCTACACTTTCTGCATGGTCTGGTTTTGGGCTTAGAAAATAATAGATTTAGACAAAGCATATGCAACATAAAGCATGCAATTTCCGCTACATAGTGAACACACTATAAAATCAAATAGCTATTCTTTCTTAAAATGTTCAGTTAGCAAAACTCAGTTTATGTCTTATGTTGATTTTACCTTTTGAGATTACTTGCCCTAAAATGAGTGTAATTGCCATATTATGACTATTTTTCAACAAGTTAAAATTGGTCTAAGTCTCCAGTAGGCCACCCCTATCAATGGCTTTGGGCCCCACAAACCACCTAAATGCAGGGTACAACATGGGTAGGCTGACTACAACACCAAATGAATTCCAATTTCCTGATATTTGAGCCACCAACGTGTGTAGTTGAGTGCGGGACAAACCTTTGGTCACCCCCAACAACATCTCACTCCAAGGTTTTTTGAAAAGTTGCCAGCTCTGGCCTATGTGAATCAATAGATGTACTGTAACATGTGACTATCTGTCTTTCCCATTAGAATCAATAGTCATGTTTACATGGACATTTTCTTTTCAATCCGATTGAAATGACTTTGATTCAACAGACAGTTCAACAGACCCGTTTACATGGACGCTAAATAATCCAATTGGCAGTCTGTGTTTACATGGAACAATAATTTTAGAAGCCCCTAGTTGTATTATTGCCATGGAAACTCATGTGTTTATAAATTGACCAAGCTAGCCATAGTGCTTTGTCTGAGAAGAAGTAGTTCTATGTAACTAGTGATGTGAAACAATGCTGTGGTAGATGTGACGGGAAATCAAAGAGTATATAAAAGTACCTCTTGGTACTTCCATACTCTTTGGGGGGATTTAGACTTTGCATGTCACGCATTTTGGAAAAAATCTAAATTTTTGTTGTCATCAACGTTTGCATAATCAACACCTCTGTGCTTACGATATGTTACAAGCCAAGACCAGTAAACAGTGAGCTAGTACAAGCTAACAAGATTCAAGACCTCATATATTAGCATGGAGCTCAATGGACATTCAGAGAGATTACCATTGTGCTAGACTTCCTCATAAGGGTGATGAGAGCGAGTGGCAACATAAACAAGCCACCGTACACAAGCCCTCCCCAATAACACTATATATTAGAAACCCTTCCCCAATAATTATTGAGGGGCCCAGATTATCCAACAGCGCCTCTGCAGACACATACTGTAATGCAAGTAAGCATTGAGTGCCCAACGTTGTGACACCGCCAAGTGGGCAGATGAATGCTAATTTAGAAAGTAGTCAATTTCACATTACACCCAAGAAGAAATATATGTACTGTCTAAAATGTCTAAATGTATTTTAATCATGGTCTTCTCTATAGTGGTAATCATGACAAATCCCTTACACAGTCATTTTCTGTTGACTGTTTAATCAGTTGTTCTATGACAAAAAGACACAATAAAGAGTAATGAGACAAAAATAAATAGACATTACAAACAAGAAACTAACACTTACCCATAATCCCAAACTGCTGTACTGGGATTCAGCCAATGTGAGCCCTGAGGACTAAGGACTAAAGACTCAGACTTAATTGATCTCAGGTGATAAGTGTGTGAGGCCACGTGGGATCAGATAGGTATTTGGGATTGGGACAGCACTTCATATGTGTCAGTATAGTTGAAAATCCAACGTTGATTCAACGTAAAACAGAAAGGACTCTTTCAATCACTTCAAAATCAGGCTTCAATGTAGTGTCAATATTTCAAACTAAATTTAAATGTTGATTCAACTGATTTTTTCTATCTGGGTCATATATAGAGTGGCATACACATGGCTGTGTATATTCATAGCAAAATATGTAATGTGCAGCAGAAACGGCACACTCTGAAAGGGACTGAATCAGAGAATATTAGAGTTTGGTAAGAATGCTTGCTATTTCCAGCAAACAACTTCAGAAACTGCAACTCATAGACCTGTTTCAACTTGTTGAAGTCATAATATGGGCACTTTAAGTACGGATAAGGTCCCTTTGTGAGTGTATAGTAAAGGTCCATTAATGGTCCCAAAATGGCACATACTGTATTAGTGCTCAGTGGCTCAATTCTGTTCCCTATACAGGGTCAAAAGTTTTACCTGAAAGAACAAAAATGTACCCCAACTGTACCCCTATTTTTGAGAGTGTAGTGTGATTTAGAGGTACTATTAGCGGTAAGATACAATACTTTGTGAATACAGCCCTGGTAATGTGATACTGTTATTCTGAAGAGCTATTTAGTGTAGGTTACTTTTGTATTTCCTTATCAAAGGTGAGGAGGATTATTGCTATCTCTTGAAAACTGCAGGGACCTCCTGGTTACTGTACAAATTAGGAGCCATAACATTCCAATTCATAACACATTTGTATGAACTGTACATCTGTTTTACCTCATCTTTTCACTTTCGAAGATGAGTCCAGAATCTTTGGAATGATGACTTTTCATGGATGGTGTACTTGTCACAGAGGAAACATTCCTATAAAGACCATATGTTGAAGGAGAAGAGATCAAACAGAATGCTGAATCATGTTGTAGCCCAATGGACATGTTGGTTAAAGGTAGGGTATGGAATTAGCTTTGTTGGCCATTTTTGCAAAATCACTTGAAATCCTATTCCTAACTCACTTACAGCCACGGAGTTGGAAGCACTGAAATGGAAATCAAACACGTCAATCATCTGCGGTACTGGCAGGGCTCGAAAAACTCCAGCCAATAGTATTCTAAACCCTATACCATCATTTCACAGCTCATTCGTCAATCTAACAGTCTTACTCCTCTTCCTCCTCCCCTTCCCCCCCGCGCCCGCGACCCTTTCGTGCACATAGCACGAACGCTGGTGACCGCGAGTCAGTGCTGAAACAAAACCAACGTAGGCCTGCTGCACCTATGGCTACGGAAAATGTCAGGTATCAAATGTTATTTTGGTGTATTAAAATGCATCGTTGTTTTAGAATTTCCGAACGAAGGGGCTGGTAGCCTAATTGGTGCTTTAACCACGATGTAGGCTATAAAATCATCTACCTTGTCTGATTTGTGGAACTATTACCTACAGCCCTTTGGAGGTGAATAAAGAATGTAATTGGGGAAGTTGATGTGAGTGATTGATTGTATGGAGACTAGAGCTCATAGTGCTGTAGACGTCGGCTGGCATTTCATTTAGCCTGCTCGCTCTCGCGCATCTGAATTCTCGCTCGTGCATGAATGTGCGTCCATGGAGGGAGGGACTTTGCTCAAAATCAGCCGGACGTTTTGCGAATTCCATGCGAAAACATTATTCTGAGCTTTAAAAGATAGCCTACAAATAGAAGAAGATATACAACTATGAATGTACGTAGGCATATGCGCCCTTCGTACATAAATAGGCTACAACGAATTTCAGCTGAAAATATTTTTTACACATGTAGCCAAGGCCTGCCTCTTAGAGCAACGTTGCAACGTTTT
Organism: Sardina pilchardus; assembly: GCF_963854185.1. Lineage (NCBI taxonomy): Eukaryota > Metazoa > Chordata > Actinopteri > Clupeiformes > Clupeidae > Sardina > Sardina pilchardus. Next base: position 34,479,233 of record NC_084997.1, on the reverse strand, counting down.
CAAAACAAACTCGCATTTTACCACTGTAAATCGCCTCCATAGACTATGCCATGTAAATGAAAAATAGTTATTAAAATAAATCACATAGCCTAATACATATTGCACATATATAAACTATATGTTTTATATTATTCTCATGTCCGACTGACAGGAAGCCCTTGTGACATCTGCTGTGAGAAAAGAGAATAGCAGCCTGGACAAACATGGCCGAACGCGAGACAACATAGTGTTGTCACATAAGTGAGCGCAAAATAGCTCTAAACTAGCTTGTACCGGTGTGCTTTTGATCATGTAAAAATTCTGGGTGACATAACACGCGTATTTAGGAAAAGTCGTGAACGTAGGGTCCTGGAACTTAATCGAGTGAAAAGATTTATTTTTTTTTGTAATCACTGCGGTCAAATGACCGCAGCCCGGCAGTTCTAGGTAGATATCTAGGTCAAACCTACACGGCGCTTCTAGTAATGCGTGTCAGCGGTCAAATGACCGGGGCTTGGCGCTTCTAGTGTTAATGTGCGTCCATGGAGGGAGGGACTTTAGCTGTATAGGCTATGTTCAAAATCTGCCGGCCGTTTCGCGAATTCTGTACCCAACCTTTAAGTTGATTTTTTTATTACTATTATCATTCTTTGTTTACTATTAAAATGCAGATTTCATAATGTAATGTGCATAATGTGAGCCATTTTTATATTTACAATAAGTTTGTTAAAATGTACTTACCTTGTATGGGGATCCAATCAGCAGCCATGGTGAGAGGTCAGGTGGACGCAGGAAGACGTGTGTGTGGAAAATGAGAGGTAGAAGCAGGGAGAGAGGAAGTACAGTACATGAGAAGTTAGCTTTATTTTAGTGAGTAGCACATTCACTTACTACTGGAAATGTCTCAATACCTCCCTTTCCCCTAGATATTTGCCCTAACTCTAGTTTGTGTGTGTTCTCGTTTAGGGGTAGGGTGTCCCATTACTTTAGGGAGCAAGGGGGAGTTATATTTACCCCCTTAAAGTCTAGCCTCGCGAGCCATCCACGTACTTCCGGCCAAGGATTGCCTCCACTACGAGTCTGGCCGTGCTCCTCTGTGGAGCATTCTGCTCGGTAGAATTGTAACAGAACGCCCCCCGTCCAGAAAGCAGCCAATAAACGAAGAGACGGGTTGGGTTGGTGGGGGCGAAAGGGGGAGGGCGCTCGTGACGATGACGTTAAACGCCTGCGCTATGTTGTTATGAGTAACTATCGCCGATTGGGTGAGAGCTGTCCAATCAATTCAAACCAGAACTGGGCGTTACTTCCCGCTTCCTGCAAGCGCTTCAGAGCAAAGAAATTCCAGACCATAATACGAAATGAAATGGTAGTATTATGGGATGGTTAGGACCAGGCTACTTAAAGTCAGCTCTCAAAATATAGTGAGGTCTGATGCAGGATTTGAGTTAAGTTAACTTCCCGGATTTTGCACTGTAAATAATATGACATTTCCAGAATGCCATCCCGGCCTACATATTCTTTTTAAAGGATCACATATTAATCTTTATTGAAATTCAACTTTAAGTTGCAATATATAACAAAGTGACAGAGACACTCAAGGCTATATACTGTACGTATACTGTTGTTGTGTAATTTATGTGTTATCACCCATCAAGTAGATGACTATCCAAAACACACTACTACTATGAGTAGAACTAGTGTAGTGTTGACAGAGTTGTGGGAAAGTATGTAATACTGTTATTCTTAAGAGTTATTTAGTGTAAAGTTACTTGTTTATTTCCTCATCAAAGGAGAGGAGGGTGATTGTTATCTCTTGAAAACTGCAGGGACCTCCTGCACCTCTGGTTACTGTACAAGAAACCATAACATTCCAATTCATAACACATGTGTTTGTATATCTGTTTTACCTCATCTTTTCACTTTCGAAGATGAGTCCAGAATCTTTGGATTTATAACTTTTCATGGATGATGCACTTGCCATAGAGGAAACATTCCTGTAAAGACCATATAGAGATCAAACAGAAGTCCAGTGGAATAAAACATCTGAATAGAATAGAATATATACTTTTTTGATCCCGTGAGGGAAATTCAGTTCTCTGCATTTAACCCAATTTAACCGAATTAGTGAACACACAGCACACAGTGAACACACAGTGAGGTGAATCACACAACCCAGAGCAGTGAGCTGCCTGCCCAACTAGCGGCGCTCGGGGAGCAGTGAGGGGTTAGGTGCCTTGCTCAAGGGCACTTCAGCCGTGGTGGACTGGTCGGGGATCGAACCGGCAACCCTCCGGTTACAAGCCCCATGCGCTAACCAGTACACCACGGCTGCCCCATCTGGATGCTGAACAGAGGTGTCAAAGTAGAAAGTAGAAACAGTACAGGTGATTTCACTAATGAGCTTATCCATGCACCTCAATTAAATGTTGTGCTAATTAGAATCAGCTAATTAAGTGAATGGTTGGAACAAAAATGTGGGCCAGACTTTTACACCTGTGAATATAGCAGATGACTATCCACGACACACTTGGCCTGTGGACTGAGGTTAAAGTCTTAGATGATGAGTAATTCTCATGACAGATGTAACTGAGCATACGTCTTGATGGCCAGTGCCATCATGGTGAATGTAATTATTATGTTTTCCAGAAGTTTATATCCTGACTGGGTAATATAGTCACTCAGTATAAACATGTATCATTTTGTACGAATAGTAACTCGGTTGAATGAGAAGAGTTATTCACACTTAAATTAAATGAGTTACCAAACTCAAATGGTTCAAGGCAATTGGTTTACTCAAATAATTTGAGTTGTATAGCTTCCCGGGCTTTACAGTACTCAAATAATTTTAATCAAGTTAACCCGGGTTTTACAGTGTAATTGTGACTGTTGAGGTGTCCACGACCATGGCGACATCATTCCCTGCCGCATCCCCCCTCTGGACAATTGCACTCATTGATGCACTTATTACAGTGCATGAAAATGCACTGTACTGTTCTTCCAAGGCTTCTTCTTCTTATTATTATTCCGCTGATCAAATTCATTTTTTCTATTCAGCTTGAACCGTTTAACTTAGAAACTTCATTCAAACGTCGCAACGTAGGTCTTAAATAGGGGAAGGCTGCTATGTATTTTTCAACTTTGTAACTTTTATACTTTTTAAACTATAAATTAAAAACTATTACAAATTTCCCCATAGACTTAACATTGGCCTCTATGACATCACAATCGGATCATTAAGCAATTAGAATCTTATGCCAGGTGGCCAGCCCCACCTGCAGCAGCCCTCTCTCTCTCTCAGGCTTTAAGCATACAATCTCTCTGTGAAGACTACATATCCTGTTAACTGTTTCCTCTTTCCACAACTGTTTCAAAATAAAAGTCCTCACTGCAATAATACACTATTAAATCATTTAAACATTGAAACTACTCAACTATTTAACTGTTCAACCATTCCAACTGTCAGTTATCATCTACTATGCCTCCAGTCAACTACATGAGACCTCCATGCACCTAGCAACCAACATAGCAACCATCAAAATTAAGCATTTATGACCGTTTCCATAGCAACCAACCTGATTTTACTACAGTAACTTCTTTATTCCTGATAGTGGCAGCCATGGATACCCCATCAACAAATGTTTCAAAATAAAAGTCCTCAGTACCAAGTTAGCTAGTTACCATGGTTAGCATAGTTAACATTGTTAGCATAGTTAGCATTTTTAACATAACTGCTAAAAATGATTAGCTAAGTTAGCTAATCAACCTGGTTAGCATTGTTAGCATAGTTAACATTGTTAACATTTTTAGCATAACTGCTAAAAATGATTAGCTAAGTTAGCTAATCAACGTGGTTAGCATTGTTAGCATAGTTAGCATTGTTAGCATAGTTAACATTTTTAACAGTACTGCTAGAAATCATTAGCCAAGTAAACCAATCAACCTGGTTATCATTGTTAGCATAGTTAACATTTTAGAATACCTGTTAGAAATCATTAGTTAAGTTAGAACAGGAATGTTTAAGCTTTAAAATGTCTACCTAAACACTATCAACTCTCTTTAAACTATGCAACCACCATGTTTACCCTAGCTATACCTTAGTAGCCATATCTACATTATCTATCTATATTTTTTTTTGCATTTTCATGCACTGGTAATTCCTTGGAATTGCATTTCTAGTTCTTACTGCACTCTACCTTTTCAAACTTTTCCTAGTATTGTTGTTAGAATTGCTTTAAAAACCTTAAAATGTTTACCCTGTTCTTAGTCACTTTGGTTAAAAGGTATCAGCCAAATGTAATGTAAAAAGACCAGGGATTATTACACATCTCAAGGAACTTCACATCACAGACCTGACTTCATTAGCTTAACTTACTGGTTAGATGAGTGTGTTTGATGCATTTGTTGCTGCCGTCTCTGTGGTATGACCAAGTCTTGTAGTATGTGACCCTCTTCAAGGCTTCTGTGCTGCCTGGCATGGAACATGCAGAACAAATCTCTGCACTCCAGACAGGTACTTATGGCTTTCTCTCCACAGACATCACACTCTGCCATTGGAGCAGGTCTGCAAGACAAACACAAGGGCCCTTATTAGGGCGAATCAAGTGCCCCTCTTGGCAGCTATAACAGCTTCAACTCTTCTGGGAAGGCTTTCCACAATTGGTTTAGGAGTATGTTTATGGGATTTTTTTACCATTCATTCAGAAGCGCATTTGTGAGGTTACACACAGATGTTGCTGAGGTGACCGCTTCTCAGGATCTGCTCTAATTCATCCCAATGGTGTTCTGTTGGGTTGAGTTTAGGACCCTGCAGGGCTGTCAAGTTCATCCATACCAAACTCATCCTTGCCTTTATGGACTTTGCTTTGTGCACTGGTGCACAGTCATGGAACAGGAAGGGGCATTAACCAAGAGATTTTGGACAATTCCATGCTCCCAACTTTGTGGGGAGTTTGGGGATGACCACCTCCTGTTCCAACATGATGTGCACCAGTGCACAAGGCAAGGTCCATAAAGGCAAGGATGACAGAGTTTGGTGTGGATGAACTTGACTGGCCTGCACAGAGTCCTAACCTCAACCCAATAGAACACCTTTGGGATGAATTAGAGTGGATCCTGAGAGCCAGTCCCCTCGTCCAACCTCACCCGTGGGCTACTGGTTAGGGCTTCGGGCTTGTTACCGGAGGTTTGCCGGTTTGATCTCCTACCAGTCCACGGCTGAAGTGCCCTTGAGCAAGGCACCTAACCCCTCACTGCTCTCCGAGTTACGCTGTTTGGGCAGGCAGCTCACTGCTCTGGGTTAGCGTGTGATTCACCTCACTGTGTGTTCACTGTGTGCTGTGTGTGTTCACTAATTCGGTTAAATTTGGTTGAATGTAGAGAACGAATTTCCCTCACGGGATCAAAAAAGGATATATACTTATACTACAGTGTGTGACCTCACAAATGCGCTTCTGAAAGAATGCTAAAAAAATCCCATAAACATAGCCTAATCCTAAACCTTGTGGAAAGTCTTTTCAGAAGAGTTGAAGCTGTTATAGCTGCAAACGTCGTAACAAACCCTATGGATAAGATAAGATAAGATAAGATAATCCTTAAATTGCCAAAGAAGATAAGATAATCCTTTAATTGCCAAAGGAGAAATTAAGGATGGGATGTGACTGAAGTTCATATGTGACTCTCCACGGCAAAACCAGTCACATTGTTCAAATTTTCAAAATTACAGTAATTAAGTTTTCATGAAAAGGCATAATCAACCTTCAAAACGATACCTACTGTATGAATTGAACGTCATATTACTGAAATATAAACATTCAAAGGAGTTGAGTTCATCCTGTTATGCCAAGAGAGAAACGGAGAAATCTGCCTCTGAAGTTAACTGTCAGCTCAACACTCACGAACGATTTGTAAGGTCGCAGACTTCAAGATTTATGGTACTTACTTGTATTTACAATGGCACAGCACGCGGATAGCTTGGTGGTTGTCATCGTCAATGATTACATTTACCGTAAATATTAGAATAGAGGGGCAAAAACGAGACACTGCTAACATTCTTCTGGAGGTAAATGTCTTAGGCTAATCACGGCCATACAGTGTAGACCTCCCACTGTTTCAAAACGCACACAACAAAAATCCACGATTTTTGCACAAGTAGCCTAACATTATGGTCATTTTCCTCGGAAATGTCTGTTGCAACTTGCGACTGGTTTTGCCGTGGACGCTCCACGGCAAAACCAGTCGCTTGTCGCAACAGGCGTTTTCTGAGAAAAATTACTATTTATGTTACTTGTGCTAAAATCGTGGATTTTTTTTGTGTGTGTTTTGAAACAGTGGGAGGTCTACACTGTATGGCCGTGAATACATTTAGCTGAAAAACGTACCTATTCTAGTCTAAAAACGTGAGTTTCTTGAGATGAGAAATTCAATTCCAACAGGAAGTTAGAGGCGTCTCGTTTTCGCCGCTCTATTCCAATGTTTACGGTAAATGCACTCATTGACGACCACCAAGCTATCCGCGGGCTGTCAAAGTCTTTTTAAAGCAAGTCACGTCACTCGGCAGCCATATTGGCCATGGGGTCGGGCAGCGACTTTGACCGGGCTCTATCTAAATGAATGGGGAGAGAGCTGGATGTCCATGTTCCGAGGTGTAAGAGACATAAAAATCACATGTTTGAAATCACGATGAAAATCAGACTAAAATCGCTGAAAAGGTTTGGTGGTTTTGTATCAAATTAACGCTTAAAAAGCCTTTTTCTTACTGGTAATTTTGGACTGCGCATGCTCTATTCTTCACGACGCAGCTTTCAAAAAGCGTGACCGCCAAGGATCGGCCAAATGATTGGAGCAACGGCACTGGAAGAGGCGGGACATGTGCAAACCATAGCAAACCGGTGTAAACAACCGCCATCTTTCACATTACGAGGTTACCCCATGCTTTTCAATGGGTGATTTTTCCAGTGCAGTGTCTCCTCATATACAGTATAAGTGTCTCTGATGCTGTGCCGTTGTAAATACAAGTAAGTACCGTAAATCTTAAAGTAGCGGCAACCTTACAAAGCGGTCGTGAGTGTTGAGCCGACAGTCAACTTCAGAAGCAGATTTCTCCGTTTCTCTCTTGCCATGACAGGACGAACTCAACTCCTTTGAATGTTTATATTTCAGTAATATGACGTTCAATTGACCGATCGCAAAACCACGCCCTCGAACGGCCATTGTCCAATCGTAGCTCAGCAACGGTAACTAAGTAGAAGGACGCCCGTCAAACATTGCGAATTCTGCAAGACGGTGCAATGATGCGCCTATGGCACGAGAAACTCATACACCAGGTACCCCAAAAGTTTAGAGGGAGGGGGCGTTTTTTCGCCTTTCCAAAGCCCAAAACCCAAGTGGAAAGATGCCTACAATGGATTAAGCGGTGTGGGAGACCTCAATCACAACTAAATGTCTCAAAGATTCATAACTTTCCATATCAGAACGACACCTATCACCTACAGTAGGCTATGTGGCACTTAGAATTAACTTTCCAAATTAGCGACACTTTATCATCCTCTTACATGTATGTGGCACTTAACATTAATCTCTTTACACACTAAGGGTTACTAACCCTAAGACGGCGGATTCGTAAAGAAACACAAGCACCCACACCTAGTGTATCTAAATTAGCTACCTACATAAAATTACATTTTACCGTGACAAAGTGTTGAAAAATACCTGTACGAAACTGCTTGGAGGTTATGTCTGCTCGAAGGTATACCAATAAACCTAGCATGATATTAATCAATAAGTATAGTAGCTACACAATCTGTAAAACTGGATTTAACAGTTAACATGTGTGGTTCTTTATAGCATTAAATATGAAAGTATTAAAGTTAGAACACTGATCAGCAACCTACTATCCAGTAGGACATGCAGGCAGCTAGCTGTTCGCCTGACTGCACTGATTGTTGCTATCCACACAGATAATTTTTAGCAAGAGGTTGACAGTCATTAGAGGCTATAAAATCTGTAAAACTGAACGTAACAGTTTTGGTTCATCTAGCATTGTGAAAGCAGTGCTCAACATTTAACCAACAAATCACTTGCTGTCTGCAAAGTCATAAATACTTGCAATCTACCAAGCACTAACCTAACCATGCGTTTTGCTCTCGGGTGGTGGTTGCTAGTTGATCGTCAACTTTTAGCTATCTGGCATTGTGTAGCCTACGCTACTGTGTATTTATGGTCCCAATCCCAGTTTAAAACGTGGGCTATTTACCCGCAGTGCAGGAACTTACTGGCCCACAATATGCTGATTGCACTGCAAGATCAGTTTCGGTAGCCTACACGTAGCCTACGACTCGATTGCTGTAGGCTAATATTCCCGTCTGTGCTTATTTTAACATTTTACATTGAACATCCCCTGCATATTGCAGCCCTGTCTGTCGTGCCATAGAGAGTTCAGATGCAAAAGCCTGGCCACTTTGTCAAAAAATGAGATAATGGTGAGTGAATGCTTCACATAGGCCTAGGCTGTAAGTTAATTCAAGCTTCAAAACTAGCTGTCTTCTGGTCTGAAATATTGATTCGTATGCAAAACCCTATAGGAGCCTGATACAAAATGTCAATTTAAAAGAAAAGGTCAGACGGATTTAGAGGGTTTTGCATCTGATCCCTGCTGCATTAATCCAAAACAGTCTCCAGTCTTGGAGTTGAAAAACACTATGATCAGTCAACGTGAATGCAATTGTTTTTATCAAAATTGTGCCGCATACTGTGATGCTAACCGGATTTGTAGCTAGTCGTCTTCTATGCGTCATTTTCTTTCACGATTGTGAATGTTTTATGATTAAAACAGCATGTCGAGGGGGGTGTCCATTGAGCGCGCATGAGAGAGAGAGGGGGGGGGAGCGAGAGAAAGAGGGCCCAGGAGTTATTCTAAAGCATTACCGGCTATTTTTCCTTTGAGACAAATAATTTCACATATAGACCTATTTGTCACTGGCAAAAGTTATTCCATCACTGTCTAACAAATTATCTTTTTTTTGTTGTTGTTTTTAATTAACATTTACTCTTCAAATAGACATATCTGAAATAAAATGGTTTTATCATTCAACATATTCCTTTAACTTCACATTTTATTTGGATATATTGTACATTTATCTGTTTATGAATTCCTGACTATATGTCACATTTTTATATGAAGAGATCATAATTGCAATCATGTTGCCTGGATTCAATAATTAGGGAATACCTATATATTCAGTCTCAAAACACGGTTTGGTTATTTCTACACTGCTATTTGAAATATGTATCAGTTTGCACAATTTGTCATATCCATGCACTTTCACTTAAAATATCAAAGGAATAGACACACCACATCAAGCATACTTTTGGGAAAAGCAATCTGTGATATCTGCTAGAATGCCCCCCCCCCCTCCCCCCCCATCTGGATAATAGTACCTGCTAAATGAATGCAAGTAAATGTGAATTCACTCAGAAGACTAGGACAGTAGGCTACCACTGCAAACAGCACCAAGATATGTGCTAGGCATTATCATTATCAGCATTATGGGACAAACACTTGCAATACATAAACGCTGCTGACACAATTAACTGCCACCACGAGATGGTGTATGAAACATTCCAGGAAACGGAGGGATAAATTATTATCTTGCAGCCCGTGACGTTCCATTACACTATAATCTGCTGTATTTATAGCCATGGAGATGGTTGTTTACCTCGGCGCCTGCTGTGATTGCTGGTCACTCATCTCTTCCTCCTCCCCCTCCAACCTTTGTCTCAGATCAGCACAGTCCAAAGGTGAGGACACGCTGGAACAAAAATGTTTTCTTCAAACGTTGGGAAAATTGTTTTTCAAACTGTATGAATTGAATGCAGTTTAACGGGTCTAGTGTATAAATGATAAACATTGTATACTACAGTCTACTGTCACACCACGTACAAACATTTCCCAGTATGTAGGCTACAAGAGTATGATCTAGAAAATCTTAGGAGATACATATTCACACACACTCAACCTTGATCTGTCACATAACGTTATACTTAATACTTGAACTTAAGGAATAGTTCAGAATTTTGGACATACAGTAGGACCTCATTTCCAACTTAGCCGGGATTCAATGGTAACATCCAAATTCAATAAAATAACCAATTAGAAATTAAACTCTACTAACAAGTCTGACGACAATACTATCAACTTTCATAAAAAGCTTTGCCAATCATTATATTACATTATGCACGATGAAATAACATTTTGTACTACAGACTTACTGCTCATTTTCTTCTTCCAAATATCCCTTCCTTAATGTTCCTCATGAAGATTGAAGATAACAGCACAACAACAGTACAACATTTGAAAAGTTTAGGTTACCAGTAATCTCAAAGAAGAACATGGAAATTATAATCAAGGAATGCCGAGCAGATCCCACAGCTTATCCTTCCTGGGGTAATGTATTAATGTCAATCTTTAGCCTTTGGTTCAAATTGTGCTACCATATCAGATTCCAGCCCTTTTACAACACTGCTATAAAAGACCTCTGAGGGCTCATTCACATTGGGTTATTTAAGGAGGCGGGATGAGATGATGTTTCATATTTAATTAATGTTATGAATCCATTGTGTTTAATGTTAACATTGTTAAAGAGACCCTATGCAACTTTTTCATAGTCATAAAACCGCTTAGATATCGTTGTTTTGCTTGACTGACCAGTTTTATCGAAAACATGATATTTATTCCCGCCCCCAGTGTCCCTATCCGCTATTGCAATCTTGCAGTTTGTTCAGGAGGCGATCGCTCCTTGTTTACATCTGGAAGGCTGAGATGCCTAAGGAACAAGATGAACCACACTTGCAATTTATATATTTATATATAGCCTATGTATAAATACACGCTAAAACTGTCGGGGAAGCTCTGCAGAGAAATATGCAAGCATAAAACAAGCGAAAACAAAAAACGAAACCGAAACCGGAGATGAAATCGCCAGTCCTGCATAGTTCTCTTTAATGTTGTTTGATATTTAATTCATATCATTTACAGCACAAAAGTATGTCCTTTTATTTATTTTTTTCATGAACACCTGAACCCAATTTCAGAAATGATGCGGCTCTTTTTGCCAAAAAGTCACATACAAAACCCTCACACATACTGTACACTTGCAAAATATCACATTTTCACCACTCTTGTCAAAATGGCTTACAGTTTCACAGCAATTGCAGAGGACTGTAAGGTATGAAACAAACAAAAAATGCAACTTTCATAAAATCAATGCAGGTTGTAAATCAACCAGGATAGCCTCCGATTTAAACTAATCTAAAAAGGATTATCCAGCTTCCCTACTTGGCCCCGCCTTTTTACAGTTAGAACAACATATTACTGCCTCCTGCAGAATGTGCCTTATGTGATTTCAGCCCTTTTACGTCAGAGTTTATCAGACTGGAAGATGATACTGTGTACAGTATGTCATTAAAGTGACATTATGATTATATTATGACATATCACTTACTACATTCCAGGAATTCAAGCACGCAAGTTGAATTTTTGATTAAGCCACTCAATCTAAGAGTGAATGCCTTATGGATCTGTTTCAGTGCAAAAAGTCCTTTCATTATTCTAATGAATAATCTAACAGCATTTTATCGCATGTGGTTATTCAGCCAAATGGGAATTCCTGCAGTTTTAACTGAGATTGTTTTAATTTGCAGAACAGTCTTCTTTACTTAAATTTCATGAATTCATTTACATGAAACCCTAAAGAGCTGCAGGCTGCATGGGGGGGGGGGGGGGGGGGGCATTCTAGCAGATATCACAGATTGCTTTTCCCAAAAGTATGCTTGATGTGGTGTGTCTATTCCTTTGATATTTTAAGTGAAAGTGCATGGATATGACAAATTGTGCAAACTGATACATATTTCAAATAGCAGTGTAGAAATAACCAAACCGTGTTTTGAGACTGAATATATGTATTCCCTAATTATTGAATCCAGGCAACATGATTGCAATTATGATTCAGCCCCCTCCCCCTCTCTCTCCTGGTACTAGGAGACTGGGACCCACACACACACACACTCACACCCCTGTCTGTCCTGTCCTGTTTGTCTTGTCTTTTGTCGTGCGTCTTATGTCACTATGCCTGCATGGAGAAATTGCCCCTCGGGGATAAATAAAGTTTTTTGAATTGAATTGAATTGAATTGAATTGAATTGAATTGAATGATCTCTTCATATAAAAATGTGAACACAGCTATAGTCAGGAATTCATAAACAGATAAATGTACAATATATCCAAATAAAATGTGAAGTTAAAGGAGTATGTTGAATGATAAAACCATTTTATTTCAGATATGTCTATTTGAAGAGTAAATGTTAATTAAAAACAACAACAAAAAAAAGATAATTTGTTAGACAGTGATGGAATAACTTTTGCCAGTGACAAATAGGTCTATATGTGAAATTATTTGTCTCAAAGGAAAAATAGCCGGTAATGCTTTAGAATAACATGTGCTTATTAGCTATTAATAGTGCATAATAATAGGCAGTTAACAATTATTTACTAACATTTAAGACTAACCCAGAGATGACTGGAGCACTCAGATTAAATAACTTTTTTTATTGTGGTGCACAAACGACTGACGTTTCGATGCACTGCGTCTTCTTCATAGCCAATTTAATCTGAGTGCTCCAGTTATCTCTGGGTTAGTCTTTTAGAAGTAGCCCAGCCAGCGTTTCTGACACTTAGTAGGTCTTGAGTCTGAAGACTTTGGAGAGAGTCGATGATGAGGAGGGTTCAGTAGGTCTTTAGTCTGAAGACTTTGGAGAGTGTTGCGGATGAGGACACTTAGTAGGTCTTGAGCCTGAAGACTTTGGAGAGTGTGAAAGATGACACTTAGTAGGTCTTGAGCCTGAAGACTTTGGAGAGTGTAAAAGATGACACTTAGTAGGTCTTCAGTCTGAAGACTTTGGAGAGTGTTGCGATGAGGACACTTAGTAGGTCTTGAGCCTGAAGACTTTGGAGAGTCTGAAAGATGACACTTAGTAGGTCTTGAGCCTGAAGACTTTGGAGAGTGTAAAAGATGACACTTAGTAGGTCTTGAGTCTGAAGACTTTGGAGAGTGTTGAGGAGGAGGACACTAAGTAGGTCTTGAGTCTGAAGACTTTGGAGAGTGTTGAGGATGAGGAGGGTTAGTAGGTCTTTAGTCTGAAGACTTTGGAGAGTGTTGAGGATGAGAACTCTTAGTAGGTCTTGAGTCTGAAGACTTTGGAGAGTGTTGAGGATGAGGAGGGTTAGTAGATCTTTAGTCTGAAGACTTTGGAGAGTGTTGAGGATGAGAACTCTTAGTAGGTCTTGAGTCTGAAGACTTTGGAGAGTGTTGAGGATGAGGAGGGTTCAGTAGGTCTTGAGTCTGAAGACTTTGGAGAGTGTAGACTAGAGGATGAGGAGGGTTCAGTAGGTCTTGAGTCTGAAGACTTTGGAGAGTGTAGACTAGAGGATGAGGAGGGTTCAGTAGGTCTTGAGTCTGAAGACTTTGGAGAGTGTAGACTAGAGGATGAAGAGGGTTCAGTAGGTCTTGAGTCTGAAGACTTTGGAGAGTGTAGACTAGAGGATGAAGAGGGTTCAGTAGGTCTTGAGCCTGAAGACTTTGGAGAGTGTTGAGGATGAGGACACTTAGTAGGTCTTGAGTCTGAAGACTTTGGAGAGTGTAGATGATGAGGACACTTAGTAGGTCTTGAGTCTGAAGACTTTGGAGAGTGTTAAAGAGGACACTTAGTAGGTCTTGAGTCTGAAGACTTTGGAGAGTGTTAAAGATGAGGACACTTAGTAGGTCTTTAGTCTGAAGACTTTGGAGAGTGTTGAGGTGGCGCTGGCATAGACGAGGAAGGAGCCCTCGCTGGTGTGGAGGAACTCCCAGTCCCTACAGCCCACCGTCAGCAGCTCATGAACACACACAAACCCCTCTGAGCCCTGCCATCTGAGGAGGACACACACACACACACACACACACACACACACACACACACATTTATATATACACACACACACACACACACACACACACACACACAAACACACACAGAGGGTATTCAAGGACAACAAACACTCCTGCAGTACTGCCTCTGACCTGTAGATGGCACTGTTGAGTGAGTAGGAGGTGCCGTTGAAGGAGTTGGCCACCACCAGGAAGCTCTGCGTCCCAACCGTGAAGAACTCCCAGTCCACCGCCCTGAACACACAACATGCATCATCAACAGACCACTGGAGTGGAGTCTGTGTCTGTGTGTGTGTGTGTGTGTGTGTGTGTGTGTGTGTGTGTGTGTGTGTGTGTGTGTGTGTGTGTGTGTGTGTGTATGATGCATTGTACATAGCTGTGGTGTGTGTGTGTGTGTGTGTGTGTGTGTGTGTGTGTGTGTGTGTGTGTGTGTGTGTGTGTCTGTGTGTCTGTGTGTGTGTGTGTCTGTGTGTGTGTGTGTGTTTAAGAGAGAGAGTCTGAGTATGACTAACTGTGTATATGTTCTGAAATCTGATGGAGTTTTGCACATTGTGGAGTGTGTTTGTGTCTCATGTGTGAGTTTGTGTGTGTGTGTGTGGGCGTGCGTGCATGTGAAACTCATGAGTGTGTGAGTATGTCCTGGAACCTGATGAATCTCTGATCTACACCCTCTCAGGGCCATGTTTGCTGAGAGACAGGTCCCATATGTACAGTATATGGGTTGTGATGTCTCTGCTCTGAGGATCTCCCCAGTGAAGGCCTCTAATAGAGTCATTAGAGCTGATCATGTCTCTGTATCAAGCAGGACTGACCTGCAGAGAGAAAGCTGTACCTGAGAACTTGCTTATCCCGCCTTGAAATTATAATATTTGCTGGATTATGTTAACTGACATAATGTAATAAAAAAAAATGTTGTACAACTAAGGGCTATCATGTGATGTCTGAAAGTTGTGGGTTCAATTCCCAGATTCCACTGTTGTGCCGTTGAGCAAGGCACTTAGCCCCAAGTTGCACCAGGACAATGTACTCCTTGTAATATGGTTGACATACAGTACAGTATGTAAGTCACTTTGGACAAAAAAGTGTCTGCTAAATGTAATGTAAAGAAAGAAGTCAAAGCTGTTTCACTAGTCATGATCATTGTGTTATATCACTGTTTTGGACCTCAAATATAATCCCAGCAAGACACACAGGCCTGCACGCAATACTGAACACATGGAGCAAAAGCAACTCAACCACTAAAGCACCCAGGATGGAGCAGACAGTAGTATTTTGACACGCTCATACTGTATTCAATCAGCGTTGTCTTCCAACACAGAACAGCTCCAGTGCCCCCTGCTGACAAGTATATAGTAGTGCCTGTTGGAATGACATCAGCGAGACACAAACCGAGACACATACAGTACAGATGCTGATAGCTGAAGTGACATGAAGTTAATTTTACAAACCATGCCTCTGTTTTCAGATTTTATTTTGTGTTAAAATAAACATATGTACATATTCAAAGTGTTTTTCTTAATCTAAACTATTATAATTATCATTTTATTGTGTGTGTGTGTGTGTGTGTGTGTGTGTGTGTGTGTGTGTGTGTGTGTGTGTGTGTGTGTGTGTGTGTGTCAACAAGACAACTCTGTGGGAGGAATTCGTCTGATTTGAATGTTGGTGAGTGTGAGGGTAAATGACTCATAGTAACTCAATAGGAAATCTCATTAAAGGAAAGGTGAAAGAACCTCACAATGATTTATATCATACTGCATAATATCCTCATGCTAATAAACTAATGTTACTCGTAAGCTACTTCATTGTAGCTTTTTTGGTTCACTTGGCAGTTATTTGTAGCCTGACTCTCGCCAGACCCTTGTAGTTCCGCCATGCTCCACCAGAGGCGTTTCGCTGAGCTCCACACAAGGGTCTGGACGCGAGGGCAATCCAAACCCCTGGGCCAGTGATCAAAAAATAAGCAACCAATCAGGAGCGCCGAAGCGAGTGTTTGATTCAAATAACAATGGTGGCACGCAGCGAGGAGTCTTGTGCTGACATTGATTCTGCTATTTCAACCGTTTTGTCGAATCTATCGAGTATTCATTCTTTAAAAGATTAACAGAGAATAGTTTTGAAGACATTTATTGGTGGCAGGGATGTTTTTACTCTTCTTCCGACCGGGTTTGGCAAGAGCTTGGAAAAGCCTAGCACGTCATTCAAGATAACAGGCAAGTGGTTTATCGAATCACATGCGAGGATGTTTTACAAGGACCCGCCTTCAGAAATACATCTCCTATCGAGAAGTCCCAGATCCTTGTGTGAAGCAGACAGCGAACTACAGGATCTGGCGAAAGTCAGGTTAAGTTATTTGTGCCTTAAACCTGACAGCACAGTGTGCAGAGAGCTTTACAGTCTATGGGAGAGAGTCAGTATTGCAGGTACTGACATGTGTAGTTCACGCCCACAACTGGGACATTCACCTGAGATGTGTCATCTCTGCATACCTGGAGGGGGAAGGAGGGACCTTCCAGTCATTTCCATATTATGTGATGCTGGCATGAACTCAACCAAATAAACACACTCATGTGTGAGACTACCCTTCATATTCTATTGTGAATAAAAATAGTTCAGGTGGATACTGTGGAGCGAGTTCTCACTTCTAGGCCAATTATAATGACTGCCCATTTATCTGAATGTAGGCATACTCAGAATGAATTGGTCTGATATCGTTCTCAGAGTGAACTTTACTTTACATACTGATGTGTGCCACTACACTAACCAATCAGTCTGTATGCCACTTCACACTTCTCCCTCTCGCTTCCGTGTGTCTGTAGTCCGGCCTCTTGCTGAAGCAGGAAATGAAAGTTAGTTGATCTCGTTTCACTGAAAATGAGATATAAGCTGCTCCAGTTTGACTACTTTTCCAGAAGCTGGAATTAGAGCACAGGTGAACACTTAGACTCAATCACTTGTATTTGAAGACCAGTCCACCCCTGAGACTGAAGAGCTGAAAGACTGAAGGAAGAACCCAAATACTCAGGATTGCTTTTCTTCAGGACGTCATAGTTAGGTGATTTTACTAGTGTTTACTGAGAGTTAAAAAATGGCTTCTTTCATCGAGAAGGATTTGTCCTGCCCTGTGTGCTGTGAAGTCTCTCTGCAGCAGTTCTGGGAATCTAAAGGACACCAAGAATGTCCTATCTGCAGGAAAAGATTCACAAATTCAAATCCACAAATGAACTTGGACTTGAAGAACCTGTGTGAGACCTTACAGCAGAGAAGTCAGAGAGCTTCAGCAAGGTCTGAGGTGCTCTGCAGTCTGCACGGTGAGGAACTCAAGCTCTTCTGTCTGGAGGATAAACAGCCTGTGTGTCTGGTGTGTGGAGACTCACTGGAACATATGAATCACACCTTCAGACCTGTTGTTGAGGTATCAAGGCAATTCAAGGTAAAAGTTAAAGCATATCTGTCATTTTATTTCATTATGTTATTTCACCTCATGACATTGAGTATCATTCATGAAACCTTAAGGCTTATAGACTACCAAAATCGGAGAGATATTTACAATGATAATGTGTCCTCTGAATGGACCCTGAGACTGGCAATAAAGGGGATGATGATGACGATGAAGATGATGAATATCTCCAAATTCTTTGAGTTTACAGTGTGACATGAAACTTTGACATGAAACTTGCAATAGGAGCATTGGGTATGGGCTGCAGTGTCCACTCAAAAACAACAAACTGATCAATCTACTAAATCACTGTTCAATCGCTCGTCATTCACACTCATCGGCCAACAATACAACACAACTCTCTCATACGTAATTCACTTAAACTCTGACTAAACTTAGAACTCTAAACTGACTTAGAACCCCTGTTGTAATCCCTCCCTGTATCAATTGCTAACCTATCTGAACCCTAAATATTCCGTCCAGGACACCTCCCCCAAATCACAACACATCAGAACTCATAGACCTCTGAAGTTCGCCTACAAAAAAGCCACCATCTTTGCCCAAATAAGGAGATCCGGTATCTTGAGATTTCTTCTATGGGAAAATAACATGGGGATTTTCAATTATCGCACCTGTTAAACTCTCACGGGATGATGACATTGGAAATGCAGACGTTTTTCACTACACAGTTTTGTCCACTGCCGTCTAGTGGATAATGTTATCTTCGGTAGGTGAAGACGGCACACTTTGATCTTTGCTACCCCAGAGCTAACTTACCATGCAACTTGCCATAGGCAGTTAGCTTCAATTAACTCCAGGATCTCCTAATATGGGCAAAGATGGCAGCTTTGGATCCTTTTTGTAGGCGAACTTCAGAGGTCTAATTAGAGGACAAATTCCATGACACAGGAGGGAGAGGGAGACACAAACACTCTTGTGCACACACACACACGAGACACAGGGAACAGACGGAACAGTCCAACAAGTGGGCAAATAGCATCGGCGCTACAATATCTTAAAAATACTGAAGCCCACCACAGAGTGAATTGAACAGTTCCTTATAGTCAAGTGATTATGTTGTGTTCCCTGTTTGTTTGATGAATGGGTATGACTGGTGCCAGTGATGAAGTGCAGATGCTAAGAATACATTATGTAAAATATAGACTCAATTAAGTCAACTGCACATCATCAGTATTACAGGTACCCTAGATATTGGAAACCTATTGTACCATAATGTACATGATTATGCTATTATACAAAGGACTTTCTGTCATACGGATGTATGTAAGGGATAATTCATATTTCAGCTGTGAATAATGACCTCTGTAAGCAGAGGTTACGTTTGTTGTCTCTGAATCAGACATGCGTCTTTTCAGAAATGATCTAAGATCAAATGAAAGATGGTTTTCACACATTTTTAAACATGAGGCCCCAGCTATTTTCCTCTTTCTGTTCCCACAGCACAGTATGTCACACCTCATATCACACCAACCAGAGTTAGCCTACTAATAGCTCACATCAACTAGTAACTGCAGGACCTAACCAGCATTCATATCACACCAACCAGAGTTAGCTCACTTCAACTGGTAACTCTAGCAAACTGCAGGACCAGTATTGATATCACCCTATCCAGTGTTACTTGATTTACGCGTACTTGATTAACGCTTTTTTATGTAAAGCACATTGAATGACCTGACCATAGCTCACCTCAACTGATACCTCTCTGCAAGACCAAACCAGTATTCAATTAAAATATAGCATACGAGTCTCTGAATTACTCCAAATAGCAAGATGCAAGATGTTGTACTTAGGACATGATGATAATAGTATTGTTTTAAAGTGAACCATTATCATATATTTCAGGAGGAACTTAGAATACAGCTGGGCAAGATAAAAGAAAACAAGAAAACACATGACAAAATTCAACAAAAGTGTAATAAAGCAGCACAACACATTAAGGTAAAGATACTCACATTGAGGAAATATTACAATTCCGTATTTATTTCACATATAAACATGGTAATGATATGTGTTGCTGTAGAAACAGGCCCAGCACACAGAGAAGCAGATCAGAGAGGAGTTTGAGAAGCTTCACCAGTTTCTCCGAGATGAAGAGGCAGCCAGGATAGCTGCACTGAGGGAGGAAGTGGAGCAGAAGACTCAGATGGTGGACATCTCAGCTCTTTCAGACACAATCAAAGCATTAGAGCAGGAGCTGAGAGCTGATGATATCACATTTCTGCAGGTAGGAGCAATCCACGGTCCATCAAGTATTTCAAGGTCTGATCAACAGTTTGATGTTGTTAAAGTACATAAATGAGAACAAAATTGAAATAATTACACACAAAGACCCTATACACTGATATTTTTTTAAACAGATACATGTTTGCATTAATCTCCATACATAAGATGACACAAAACGACTGAAAATGGTCTGAATGCTTTAACTATCATGACAGATCAGTAGGTGGCATTAATGTGTCCATCAAATTTATAATAAATTCCAGAGACACTCTCTGAGGTAAAACCTGAAAATAACTTCTGCCTTGAATAATGGGACATAGAGATGAAACTCAAAACATGGCAAAAATGAAATTTCATTCCTATATATGGATGGATGACAAGGTTAAATTGTTAATTACACGTCTTACAGTTGACTACAAAACCAGAAAAGCCCAGATCCCTGATTATGCCTCTGCTTCCTCCCTCTCTGGTAGTGGTATAGCTGATTAACAGGAAGTATTGCTATAGCCTACACTCAGTTTGGCTCAAACATGGTCG
This sequence comes from Sardina pilchardus, assembly GCF_963854185.1. Lineage (NCBI taxonomy): Eukaryota > Metazoa > Chordata > Actinopteri > Clupeiformes > Clupeidae > Sardina > Sardina pilchardus. Next base: position 34,459,058 of record NC_084997.1, on the reverse strand, counting down.
TTTATAAAAACATCCAAGGAATCCAAGTTTTTTTTTTTTTTTAAATCTTCACTTTAGAAGGAGTTGCTAAAAATCAAAATCTAAAAGCTAAACATTTGTTTACATGTGAACAAAAGGCCTGAATTAATAAAAATAGATCTGTTTTGAAAAATATCCAGATACGTGTCTAAATTATGTGCACACTTACTGCATCTTAATATGACCACAGTACTACTGTAGACTACATCCCTTGATGGAAAAAGAAATCACAAACAAGTATTATGTGAAGTTAGTTAAGTATTAGGTAAATATTATGTTAAAGAGAAGATTACATTACATTATTTTTCTTTTTCTTTTTTTTGTGAAATGTCTGAATCCTGTCCATAAGACAGTGTGGAACATACAGTAGAAGAGACTGGATCAGTCTGAATGCTTTTTGTTTGTATACTAAAGGTATATTGAGGATTGGGTTTATATTCAGGGGGGTATTCCATTAACGTCGCTTATAAAGGCGGCGCTTGACAACAATAACCTGGCTTGAACTAGCGTCAACTTTTACTTTGGGGCTGAAGCCGTTCCATTAACTTATGCTAGCTGCATCTTGGCCTCGTTTATTCAAACGAGGCTTAAATCAGCTTCGTGTCTGCTCGTGCACGAGGTAGAAAAGTACACCGAAACCGTAGATTGGCGAAAAGAGGATATATGTCGTAAAATTAAGGCAAACTAGATGTTTTCAGTTTGATTTACAAGCGCCATCTACAGGATTTTCATCGGAAGTAATCAAATTGAACACCGAGTGAAAAAAATAGATGGTTGCCTACAGAAAAGGATAATAACGAAATCGTAGGCTACTGTAAATCGCTAAACAGCCTAATTATGATGTTTTGAATTGTGACTTTGATTGTCTTCACTCTGAACAAAACGAGTGAATAAGCAGGCTATTTAAACTCAAAACAACTTTGGCATAGGCTATTCAACAATAAAGATAACCTACGTTTGTAGATTAAAAGGGTTCACTCTGAAATATTTTTTCGGTGGTCATAAAATAAATTAGTAGCCTATATTGTCCTGGGAGTATTGGGAGAAAACCTAGCCTATTGTCTCCCATAAGCATATCTGCCAAAGTGTTTGTGAAATATAATTATCTGAAATGCAATATTGGCTTTCAATATATCATTTCATATTTAATTTGTGTAATACAGTTGGTTTGATATCCGAACTATAGGCCTAATCACTATAGGCCTATATGAAGCGGTTTTAATTATTATAGCCTTTACAGAATTAGGCTATAGGCTGGCTTGCCTTGCATCGTATAGGCCACTGACAGCCTGCCTACTGTCACTGAACAAGCTACTGTACATGACCCTTTATCAATAGTGATGCCTTTCATTAAAGAGTATAACTAAACATGGCAATATTAATGTGTTAACATAGCCTATGTAAATTCATCGCATGGGAACCGAACCCGAGAACACGCAAAACATACCTCGGTTGATATCCTGTCACGCTGCACATGACACCACGACATACGTACTTTGTGCAGAGCCGCAAGATTCCTTGGACCACACACAGATCAAGTTCAAACAATGTAAGTTGCATAATTTTCAGAAATTCTTTGAAACTAGCGAATAGGTAGCCTTAAAGGGATAATCCGGAGTGAAATGCACTTTAGATAAATTTTTCGGACTATTGGGAGTACATACGTTGAGTTTGTGTGAAATGAATTTAATCGAGTCAGTAGGCTACCTTTCCGGAAATGTTAGTAAAGTGTTGTTGAAGCGTTGCGCAGCTGCCGCAGCGACATTTCCGGAAGGTACTGACTCGATTAAATTCATTCTGGACTCTCTATCCGACCACATAAAGACGTGAGGATACTTCGGTTTGGCTTTAGGGACCCTCTACTCACTACCACGTAAGTGTAGTGTTGTTTGGAACAGTAGAAGAGGTATAAAAATAGCGTTTTGTAGTGGCGAAAGGACCTGCCCCGGTCACTTACAGGCTAACGAGTTTTGTCTAAAAACGGTGAACTCGAACTTTCTCAAAATACATCCGAATTACATGATTTTGGTGTCAACTCAACGTACAGTATGTACTCCCAATAGTCCGAAAAATTGATCTAAAGTGCATTTCACTCCGGATTATCCCTTTAACCAATGCTTGCAACACTGTCGGAAAAAAGTTTCTCCCTCTATTTTTTAAGTTGTAGGCTACAGGTGACGAAAGCACAGGTTGACGGAACCAACAGTTTGGGACTCGTTTTCCGACTGGTGTTTTTTTTGCAACACAGCTTAATTTAGCTCGGCAGTTAGCCTGCCACCAACCAGGTTAGTTCAGAAGCATATGTTACCCCAGCAACTCAGCTGAGATTCCTGTTAGCGGGAGTAATGGAACCGAACTCTCTCTAAAATGAGCGAGGCTTATCAAAGTTAGCCGCGATTTACGGTTAGCTCGCTTGATGGAATACCCCCCAGGTTATTCCAAATTATATTATTGGGATTATAGAGAGTTATTTATTGAGGTTATGTACTGGGGATATAGTGAGAGTTGTTTATTTATTGAGATTATATGAAGCGTTACTATCTGAAGGTATGTATTGAAGTCAATTGAGCTGCCTTATGTTGTCCAGGGAAACATGCTCTAAAGAGGTGACTTTTTTTTTCATTTATGACAAAAAATGTACAACAACTTTCTTAAACATTTTCAATATATGTCCTCCATTGTAATTTGACAGAACTGCAAGAGCATAGAGAAAAGGTAAGTGATATAGCTTCTCTCTCTCTCTCTCTCTCTCTCTCTTTGCCTCCGTTCTCTCTCTCTCTCTCTCTCTCTCTCTCTCTCTCTTCTCTGTGGTTCTGAACCCAAACCCACAGCAGCACTGACTCCTGAATGTTATTCCAGAGCCCAGTGCACACTGCAGGATCCAGAGAGGGTTTCAGGAGCTCTGATCAATGTGGCAAAGCACCTGGGCAACCTGAAGTTCAGAGTCTGGGAGAAGATGCAGGAGATTGTTCAGTACAGTGAGTAGCCTACTGTTTACACACACACACACACACACACACACACACGCACGCACGCACGCAAACATAACCGCTGCCTACAGTGGGCTACATCTGTACAGGTGTTGCTGGGGAGGGAGGCGGGAGAATGAGTAAATGCATCACACAGTACACAGCTGTGCAGCATCTTTGCTGCAGGTACCAAACCACTGTCAGGTGATGTTACTCAAGAAGAGAACACCTGGTACCAGCCCTATTGATAATGACCATCATTCACATCCTCATCACTCAGTCCTATTGATAATGACCATCATTCACATCCTCATCACTCAGTCCTATTGATAATGACCATCATACACATCCTCATCACTCAGTCTTATTGATAATGACCATCATTCACATCCTCATCACTCAGTCCTATTGATAATGACCATCATTCACATCCTCATCACACACCACTCAGTGTTCAGCTCATGTGTGTGTTCTTTCTCTCTGCAGCTCCTGTGACTCTGGATCCCAACACGGCAAACCCACTTCTCATCCTGTCTGAGGATCTGACCAGTGTGAGAAGTGGTATTTCTTTACTTCCTGATAACCCAGAGAGATGTAACAGGTTTTACACTGTCCTGGGCTCTGAGGGCTTCAACTCAGGGACTCACTGCTGGGATGTGGAGGTTGGAGAGAGAATGCTCTGGGAGGTGGGCGTGATGACAGAGTCTCGCCAGAGGAAGGGAAAACATATTGATGATGACAGTGGACTGTGGTATGTGTTGCATATCAATGGGACTGTAAATGCAGTGTGTTCTCTAGATGGCGTGACTCGCTTAACAATGCAGCAGAAACTCCAGAGGATCAGAGTGCAGCTGGACTGGGACAGAGGAGAGCTGTCATTCTCTGACCCTGATAATAACACACACCTACACACTCTCAAACACACTTTCACTGAGAAAGTGTTTCCATACTTTCGAAATTCAAATGATAACTTTCCTTTGAGGATCCTACCAGTGAAGGCTTCAGTGATGGTAGATGTAACTGTAACAGTTGTGCCATGATCAAGATCACTGGCTATGTTAATTTGAATCTCATTGGCCCTCATTTATCAACAGAGCGTAGAAACCAGCGTATATCTGAGCGTAGAAATCATCTTACGACGGGGCTCACGTGTGATTCATCAAACTTTCGTATCACTCCAATTCCAGAATGAACGTTTGTTGATAAATGTGGCGGCTGGAAACAAGCGTGATTTAAATATCACGCCCCTATATTATGCTCGTTTGAATGGCCTCGCCCCTAGAATTTACGACATGAAGGTGCATTATACGTCCAAAAGAGATCATTAGTGATCTCGAGCCACAGTGACGTCCAGCTGAACCTTGTTCATTTTGACAGCTAGAAGCTGTCATCAAGGAAGGCGGGAAACTAGAGCGATATAAGCGCAACAGACTTTATTTTCGCAGAGAGAACACATCATACTATAAATACATTCATTACAAAACCGTACGACACTGAAATTTGCCCTTTGAAAATAATTTAAAATATATAGGCCTAGGCCTAATTCATGAATGTTGCGTTTGCCAAAGAGAAAGTAATCATCGCCTATGGCTATTCTAAGCCATGAAATGTGTCAATATAATATGCTACATTACAGCAAATAGGCTGCACATGTACAGGAAAGGTGTAATGTCCGAGATAGTCCATCAATTCAACTATTCAACTTTCTAATCCACCGGCGATTTACTGCCGCGTGATGCTATGCCGCCTGAAAGACTGGTGTACACGAGTTGAGACTAGACGTGAGATTTGAGCGTAGCCACCGATCACGTTCACATTGATAAATGCCATACTTTGCGTGGAAACAAGCGTACGCCTGTTTTATGCCTGTTTTTGGTCGTACGCACGTTTCGTAAATGACGGCCACTGTCTCTATTTTCTGTCATTGGGCACTTTATTCATTTGTTGATGATGGCTTGTGAAAGAATAGTTCTTTATTCTGAATGTCATAACAGAGTTCCAAGAACAGCACGGCACAGTGTTAAAGTGAAGCGAGGTAACCATGATGGAGCTCAGAACAGTGATATTGGTGGCTATAGTAGTAAATCCCTAATACACACTCACATCTCTGTCATTAGGCGAGTTCGTGATGGTGCAGGATCGAGCAGCACTGCGCAGAACTCCGTTATGTTTACTGACATGGCGCGTCCGGACGGGACTAAATTCCCTGGTAATTAGCCTTCCCTGGTAATTATTACTTTACCTCATGATGTCACCCCATAAAACTAATCCCGTCCGAATAGGGTTTAAGATTACAAGCACATTAGCTGTGCCAGTCCCTACAGCTCCTGCCCCTGCTGCCCCAGTCCCAGTAGCCCCAGTTGTTGTGTTGAATTGTGACCATTTTGAATGAAAGACTTCACCTTAGAGAAGCCTGTGTTCTTTAGATTTGTTTTGTGAAATAAAACTCTGAATCCTTATTCCCGTGGTCTCTTGCAATTGTGCTCACCCAGTATTGTAACAGGAGGGGGGAAATCAGGTAGAGGTATGGCCTTCCTGGACAGATTCAATAGGATGTCTCTTGTGGGAGTGAGCAATTAGTTAGGTACACTATTTGGCCTTCAGTCTGCTTACAATAAAGATTCTGGTAACACTTTATAATAAGGGTACATGAATTCTCATGAACTAATGCATGAATTAATGCATGAATTACGCATTAGTTAATCCATTAATATATCATGAATCATTATGACTTAACATGAATTCACTGATTATATGATCATTAATGAATTAATACATAAATAACTCATCATCTTAAGCATTAAGTACGGTTGGTACATCATCATGAATCATGATTAATTAAGCATGATCATGATGACTTTTTGTCAGACAAAATTTTGGACATCACCGTCATGGAGAAAAAAGAAAAGTAATTGCACATGAGTTCATGTTAACTAAATGTCCTGAATTATCATGAGTTAATTCAATAACTCATGCATTAATTATACATGAAAATCTCATTAATAAACATGAATTAATAGTATGTCATTAATGACATCATGTATGGACAACAAATTCATCTTGAGCATTAGGTACAGTGGGTAAATCATTATGAATAATGATCAATTACACATGATCAGTGATGGGCAGTAACGCGTTAGAAGTAACGCGTTACTGTAATCCAATTACTTTTTTCAAGTAACGAGTAAAGTAAGGGATTACAATGGCAAAATCAGTAATTAGATTACCGTTACTTTAGGCTGCGTTACTGCATTACTAAACTGCGATTTTAATTGCTTTGTGAGACTGTCTGGTGACAATCAGTATAATGTCCAACGCATTGCGAGAGATGTAAACAACAGACGAGACAACAGAGTGCGGGAGAGAGCATGACCATGCTGCATTTAATAGCCTACGTGAGTTGGGGTTTTCCTAAACTTTTCCCATAGTTCGGGACTTGGACTTCTTTTGCTTATCTTTACTTCACTTTTATTGTTCTTTCTACTTTCATTTCATTCGATGACTTATGCTTTCACTCTGGACTGATGCTTCAACTCAAATGTCTTTTCAAATTCGAAATTGGGGTCGTTGACGTTCGAACTTGTTTTCGGTGGACATAATTAAGTTTGTACCGTCGGAGTCTTTGCGAGACAATGAGCAAAATATCCGTAAATAATAGAGCCTGTATCATCTGCCTTCTCTGTAGTCGCTTTCAGACATAACCCCTGCGGTAGCCTATGAGGTTTGCCAGACGGAGGTCCGACTCTTCGGTTAATTATAGGCTACAGAATCTATGTATGTTTGAGTGAGGGGTGGCGCAGAATGCGGCCGCTGTCACAGGACTTACTGTTTTTATTTTACCACCGACAGCGCACCTGTTCCGAACATTGTTGGCACAATGCAGCATGTATTGTGTTACATCCGCAGCATCGATGAAAGATTGGAGCGTGACATGCAGGTTAACTGCGCAATGTTTAATTGAAACTCAGCAGTGACGCTCGTTGTTCATTTCACATAATCTGAACGAATTCATGTTCTTTATTTACAAATGTGTTGCATGCAGTTCATAGTTCACAGAACTCGTTTATGCACAACACTGCATTTGATTCTATTTTATATGATGGAATATGCAGAAAGAGTAAAATTAGGCTGAAAGGTGTATTGCTTTAGAGCATATTCAGGTTGTGTAGCCTAGTTAGTGTGTTTTTGAAAAGTAACTAAGTAAAGTAATTGTAAAGTAACTAATTACTTTTGGGGAAAAGTAATCAGTAAAGTAACGGGATTATTTTCTTGGACAAGTAATTAGTAATCAGTAACTAATTACTTTTTCCAAGTAACTTGACCAACACTGCACATGATCATGGTGATTTCTAGGTTTTTGAAATGTGCTCCAAGGGGTAAGTAAACTATACATTAACTCATCATGAACTAATTAAGACCATTTTCAGAGAATATCGAAGAATCCACATCGTTCAAATATAGGCATGTCCTCATTAGCTAAGCATTATCTTTTCATTAGTTAATCATGTCTGTGGCCCCTCAGATAAAGTGATGAACAGGTGGTGCTTTAAATGCATGAAGTTTGAAGTCATGCAAAAATGGTCAATTTACATTAATTAATGATGAATTACTCATGAGTTCATCATGTTTGTGGCCCCTCACCTAAAGTGGTAAATGGACCCTTCTTTATCACTGACGAAAGAAGTGGATTCTTCGATATTCTCTGAAAATGGTCTTAATTAGTTCATGATGAGTTAATGTATAGTTTACTTACCCCTTGGAGCACATTTCAAAAACCTAGAAATCACCATGATCATGTGTAATTGATCATTATTCATAATGATTTACCCACTTTACCTTTTTGTTGTCCATACCTGATGTCATTAATGACATACTATTAATTCATGTTTATTAATGAGATTTTCATGTATAATTAATGCATGAGTTAATAAATTAACTCATGATAATTCATGACATTTAGTTAACATGAATTCATGTGTAATTACTTTTCTTTTCTCTCCATGACGGTGATGTCCAAAATTTTGTCTGACAAAAAGTCATCATGATCATGCTTAATTAATCATGATTCATGATGATGTGCCAACCGTACTTAATGCTGAAGATGATGAGCTATTTATGTATTAATTCATTAACCCTCATGTTGTCCTCAAATCTTACCGACGTTCGTTATCCTTGGGGTCAATTTGACCCCAGCTAACAAAACTCTCAAAAAATGATTGAAATTATTTTTTTTACCCAGTTGTTTTTGTGGTAGGTACTTAACAAGAGTGTAATAACCACCATCAACAGCCCTAAAAAACAATCCCACCCCCCCACACCCCTTTATGAACCCTGGAACCCTGGCTGGCAATATGGCCAATCCAGTGTCAACAGCCCAAAGGCTGAGTTTTTGGACTTTTTCAGGCCTGCCATAAAAACTTATATGTAATATGTACTTGTTTATGTGATAATGATAATAAGTACATGTTCTCATACTATTACAATAATAATATCCATAAATTGTCAAATATTCATTTTCATCATGTTTCATAAAAATGGGGTCAAATTGACCCCAATACCACCAACGTAACTATTTTTTTTGCAGGACATTGGAAACATATTTTTGTGCAAATTTCATGTTTACTCTGTTGTACCCTTCAAATGAGGAAAAGTCATGAAACTTGAAGCAAAACAAAAAAAGTGAACCATATATTTTATGATGTTAAACATGGCTTGGGGTCAAATTGACCCCAAGGACAAGATGAGGGTTAATGACAATCAGTGAATTCATGTTAAGTCATAATGATTCATGATATATTAATGGATTAACTAATGCGTAATTCATGCATTAATTCATGCATTAGTTCATGAGAATTCATGTACCCTTATTATAAAGTGTTACCAAGATTCTGTCTCAACCATTTCTGTGGCTGAGACAAAGAGACAAGAGAAAGTATGACATACAGACTATCACTGAACTCTATTAACACTCTGTACCTTTTTTGCAGTTGCAACTCTTTATTTCATTCAGTGACGTTGATGACATACAGTACATTAATCAAACAAGTTGGAAAGTGAATAATTAAAGAATATTCAAAGAATAACTGATATCAGCAAACCTGAATCAGTCCAGTAATACAAGCAGAGCATTATCTTTTTTCAGTACAACTGTTTTGCTATAATAATCCTTAGTGTTTCCATGGTGATCAACACTAACTATTACATCATTAGGTATACACGCACATGATGACAAATAATTAAATCATACACACATCATTCAAAGAATAAAAATTCAAAGACACCGGACTGAAAGGGAAATTGAATATGCTTGCCCATTTTGATCAGGGATGATGGCAATCTGAACAATATCTCCTGACTGGGCAACCCAAACGTTAACAGCAACACCGGGAATCCTCCCCGATGGTCAGGATTAGCCTGATTGGTTCTAACATTTAGAATCCAACTTCACTAGTGAGATAAACATGTACCGGCCAGGTAGGCATTTTGGCGGGGAAAAAAATGATCATAAAACATAACGGAATGTATTGTAGAAATGTATTGGAGTAGAGATAATTAGTCAAAAGTATGCACTGACTATTTATTCTGCTTAAGTAAAGTACAGATATGGAAAATGTACCTAAGTATAATAGTGAAGTATCTGTACTTGGTTACATTCTGCCACTGGTGGGCTTTACACATTTCTTCTTTCTTCTTTATTAAAGCATGATCTGATTCTGGTTCATTGGGCTATTTGGTACTGTGGTTGATACACAGATTCAGGTATCACATGGCTTTTTTTTTTATTCGCACAAAACACTTTCCCGCACCTTATGCACAATGCTACTACTACACAAGAAATGTCTGTACTGAGTGTCAAACAAGACACTCACCACGCCTGTACTGTCTTATGAACAATGCCTGTAGATTAGGTTTTAGACTTTTCAAATGAGTTGCATGGTCATTCATATCACCAATGCGGCTGTGCACTTTCTGGAACTCTCTCACTGCATGGCCACAGATATGTAATCTCAGAGAGTCTTCACCTTCTTCACTCAGTCCCTGATCTTTCATTCTCCTCGCAATTATTTGCAGGAGGTCGCCAATATCTGCATCTTTGTAGCAGGCATTTCTCTGTACTTTCCCAGACACCAAGCTCTCACATTCTACAATGACAGTATCACAAATAGCCTGGACCTGCTGTTGATTTCTACGATTTTTTCCAAGCCACTGTTTTTTCACAGTGAATTTTTCCAATCCACCTTCCTGCAAACTGGACTCAGGAATCACATGTCCAGTCTTTGCCTTAGAATGTAACAACAGCACAGACAGAACACGCTTACAAACATCTTGCACTGGTATCAAATTATTTGACAGGTTATATATAATGACACCCCATAACTTCTCAAATTCACTGTCAAGATCTTCATCAGTTAGAAAAGTTCTATTTGCCCTGCATTTGACCTGCAGGTCTTGAATCTTTCTCTGTATTATGTCTGATGCAATTTTCTTCATAATTTCGAGTCCCTCTCTCGTCTTAATGGGTCTCTTCAAAGAGTGTTCTATTGAAACCTCGGTCTCTCTTCTCAGGCGTCTGACGCTGTTTCTGAAATCTTCTTTGTATTCCTGCACCAACAGAGTATGGCTGTTATTCTTGGCAAAATACTCTTCAAGGTTTTTGTCGATCACCGCCACTTCTTTGTTCAGAGTTACAGCAGCCTCATGTAATATTTCTGCCAATTTGGCTGTTGAAAGATCCTTATCTTTAGGAATGTGTTTTTCTTGCTCACTATGCCAGTTACGCATTGAGTAACGGAAAGACCACACCCATTTATCGAATTCAGCACGTAGTTTGTTGTAAGCGTCAGCAACCATGCTATTCTTGAAATTAAAGACGTCTTTCTCAGATTTCACGGCCTTCCACAAGATGTTTGTCCACTTGTTGAACTCTGTTGCATCACTCATCTCAATGTCATCAGATGTGAATATGTTGTCAAACAATCTCCTCTTGAGCCCATAGACAGCTTCACTGTAGCCAGCATTCACTGGGGCCATCAGTTGACTTCCATTCCAAAGTGCAGGGATGTAGTAGTTGTCTTTGTCAGAATCATGTTGCATCACATCAGAGAACTTTGTGATACCTTCTTTTCTCTCCATTTTACCTGCTACCCGGGTCATCTCATCCAGCTGATCCATCAGCTTCTTCCTGTCTCTCTTGTTGCTCTCATGAGCAGGTATGTCTGGCATGTTCTGATGTACAAACACACATCTGGGCTTCTTCGGAACCTCCTTCATTGTGAAGAAGGCATGGACCACAATCTGCAGAATGTCCTTCATCTCTGTGATGTTCTCCATGGAAATGTTGATGATGGTGATGTCACTGAGTCCTATGACCAGTGTTGCGAGTTCATTGTCGTGTTCGTAGTTTGAGTCTACTGCGGCCAGCTCAGGTGATTTTAAGCCCTCTGTGTTGATAACCATGATGAAGTCAGAGTTGAGCTCAGTTTTGAGTTCCTCAGAGACCTTAATCAGCAGCATGAAGGCTCCTCTGGTGGATGCTGCACTGCTGACTGCAAACTGCACTCCAAACATGGTGTTGAGGAGGGTGGACTTCCCTGTGCCTTGAACTCCCAGCACAGTCAAGACCAGGATCCTACTCTTGGAGTTCACCAGCTGATGGAGCTGAGTCAGGAGCTCTGATATCCACTTCATTGGGATGTTTGTTGTGTCTCCATTGACCAGCTCAATTGGAAACCCATCCAGCAGCATCTGAGCACACAGAGAAGGCAGGTGATGGACTTGCTGTTTAGCTCTTTTGTTTTCAGGATGGGACCAAGCACACTCATAAAGCTGGCCCAGCTCACGTAGGAAGTGCTCAAGACCCAATGTGCAGTTGGACATTTCATCAGTTAATGATGCAGATGCTCCACTGGCCTCTGGTATCCTGTGAGACTGCTTTTTCTGTTGTTCACAATTCTGATGGCAAAGGTTGTCCAACTGAATTTTTAACCACTTAAGGAAATAAAGGCGAACTACTCTTGACTGGGATATCCCTTCTGTGAAGTTGGTCATGGCCTCAGAAACATCTCTCTGGTACTGCTTCTTTCTCAAATCACTAACTTTGTTCTGAAGAAAAGCTCTATACTGTTTTACATCTTGGCCTCTGCCTATCTTTTTCATTCTGTACATTTCGTCCTCTATTTGGCTGATTTCCTTCCACATTTGTCCATGCAAAGGCAACTGTTCCACCTTGAATTTTGCAACGTCTTTAATAGTATTACTAATTGCTTCGGCACATTTTCTGCCCTTCACACACTCGCTGGAGTCCTCATCTACTTGAATACCAGCCTGACGAGCAACATCCGCCATGTCCACCATTCTCATTATGGCTGGTTTCTTTTCAATGACTGCACTCACACAGGTACAAAGGGTCTTCACAAACTCTGCATCATTCTGCCTCTTCTTTATGATCATATGTTTGTCTTTGATGTTGTGTTTTCTGCATGTTTCTTTGAGTGTCTCAAAATTGAAGTTCTTACTTTGAGAGCTGGAGACAAGGAACAGTCTTGCTTTGTTCCTTTCGTTGGTCAACATGCTTAGGTCTCCCTCTAGGTCATCACTGAATATGAACACTGCAGCTGAGGTTTGGCATAGAAAGGAAACGTGGGTCTTAAACAACATACCGTCTCCTCTCAGATTGGCCACAGCTACTGGCTCTGTGTTTCTTTTTCCACAGGGGAGATACCACCAGCTCACTTCAACTAGTCCATCTGAGATTTTCCTGGGCACATCTCCACACTCCATGTTATGATGAACAAATGCATTGTTTTGCTGATACGTATTACTGAGAAGCTTGTTCAGAGTTTGAGATTTGGCTAAACTGCTCTCTCCTAGTCTAACGAAAGACACCATAGGGATGGCTTTTTCCACAATCCTGCCCTCAACAAATGCCTTGTCACTAGCTACAGATTGAGGTCTGAACTTTTTCACCAGATCTCTCATAGCCCACAACATCAACATGCTTTGTTGGGTGCCACAATTAGGCAACACCAAAGGAACAGCAAACTGGCACATAGACATTTTGGAGACAATTTCCTGTTGGAGGAAAGGATCTGCACAATGGAAAAGTGCAGTGATCAGATCTAGAGGATTTAGGGCATCTGATTCATTATTAGCATCAGAGAAACTATGGTCATACTGCTGAGCCTGTACACACCTGATGTTTCTAGCATTAATATTGCCCGACATAAGCCCATTTAGAAATGTCTGTGGTAGTTCTTTCAGATTTTCTGCTGGTTTGTCAGACACTGTATTACTGTTGATCTCCAGGGCTGAGCTGAGTGTGAGCTTCCCTCCATAAAGATCCTTCAGACCCAAAGCAGACAGGAACTCAGGAAGACCAGGGCCTGGGGGTGATGACAGCAGTGTCAGTGACCGGTGTTATCACTATCAACAGACAGACATCCCCTTATTTACAATAGGCACCTAGACTGGGTAAACCCAGCCTGATCTGCCAGTGATTTGGATTTCACCCTGCAGCTATAGTATGGTGATAGCCAGACTAATAGGTACCTACTATATGTGCAATATAACACATCCTTATTAACAGTAGGCTATGAAAACCTATAGTACATGTTCTGGCATGTTTCAGTATGTTTCCTTCATTCGTTTCCTTACCTACTCTGAAGGTTTTGGAGATTGGTTTGCTTCTTTTGCCATTGGTCACCACAGTGGACACTTTGATGGTATAATCTTGACCTGTTTGTAGGTCTGTGACAGTATGATGTGGGTCATCACTGTGAATGGTATTAACGCAAATCTGTTCTCTGAAGAGCTCCAGTAGGTAAGAAACCTGGTCAACTCTGTCGGGCTTGGTCCATACAAGAGAAATACTTGAGGCACCCAGATCCACACTGAGATTCTCTGGTGGAGGAATCTCTGCAAGATAGAAGAGTTAGAGTTAAAAATCTCACCTCTCTCTAGCCATCTTGGTAATGCCGATGGCAGATTACTATGATTGGCTTTTGTTAGACTAAGACATTAGACAATTTTAGACACATTCTTAGATTAGAGTAGAGTAGATTAGATAGGATTCAACTTTATTGTCATTGTGCAGAGTACAAATACAAAGACAACGAAATGCAGTTTGCATCTAACCAGAAGTGCCAAAAAAGCATAAAAGTGCTTATAGGATTAAGTCTTCCAAGATAAGTGATAAAGCGAGGTTTGACATAGCGTTGGCTGGTCATCCTTGCTCAACTCGTTTCACCAACATCAATCCATGATGAATAGGAGCGTCTATGTCAAGCCAGGTGTAAATTATTCAGGATACGTGCGTGTTCTCGTTTTTCCCCCAAATAACTCAAGGTTGTGTGTTGATGGATAATCTGGCCAAGGGGCATGTGTAAATGGTGAAAAGAGGGGGGCCAAGCACAGATCCCTGGGGCACACCATGTTTGACCCTTAGAACTCGACTGACATTAAGTGCGTCAAAAACACCTATTCTGTGTTACATCAAAGATCCTTCATTACTGACAAGATGGAGCAACATACTGCATCTCTATGGAAGCAAAATTCGAATATATCCTGTCTGCTTAAAGAGGCGTGTTGCAAAGACGTCATAGTGGGATATCGATCTCAGTCAGATTGGCAAGCAGTTCAGTTCGAATGTAACGTTACTTTCTAGGTCTGCTTAAAGGGGGATTTCGCCCACCCTCCCCTTTGCGAACACAGAACATGGAAATGGTTGAACATTTGCGCCTCTCGCTCCGCTTTAACCCTCTCTGTTTACATTGCTCTGCAACTATTAGATGTAGTGGGATGAGACCTGTACTGCACCAAAGAGCAGAACTGGGGCTTTTCAATGAGGCTACACACTTGTCTGTATGGTTAAGTGTGAAAATGAAATGAAATCAAATTGCATCATATTTGAATTACTTGTGAACCCGTGATCAGATAAATACGTCATGTCAGATAAATAATATGTCAGATGAAAGAGGAGACAAAGAGCTATCAATTAATATCAAGTACATCCTTATGGGTTATAAAACAGACAAAGTGACCGCAAAATAATAACTTCATATAGCTTGATTTACCTCACGCATTTCTGTGTTTTTGTGGCAAAGTATGTTCATATTCCAATGCCATCAGGTGAAATCCTTGAATTTCCCCTTATGGATTTATAAAGTATCTATCTATCTGGGCCCGTATTCACAAAGCATTTTATCTTACCACTAAGAGTACTCCTAAATCGCGCTAGAAGATTTTAGTTAGGAGTTTTCCCTTAAAAGTTATTCACAAAGCCTTTTAGACCTACTTTTAGTAAGGAGAAACGCCCACTCCTAAACTAAAAGTGAGTCTTCGTTGCTATGGTTGACGTCATTACTCATGCACGAGCTTGATGAAAGTGACCACCTTGATTGGCTGGTGATTATAACGCGGGAATGATGGCAAAAACCTCCCCTACGATGACGAGTTGAGTGACAGGTGTCAGGTCTTAGCTGGTGAGAATGCGTGCGCTATGTCGGACTGTGAAGGATGGAAGATGATGAATAAATGGGTATAGCCTAAATTAATAAAGAGTAGGCTAAAGCAAATAGCCTAGGAGCATAATGAAACACGGACTGGAGCAGTAGCCTATATTTGCAACATGGTTTACATGAATCTGTATGAAAGCACGTAGCCTACATTCGCGAAGAGGATAAACAATTTAATTTGATTTAGCCCTACAAAGACACGTTACATTTAGTTTACATGCAGTGGTGGTTTTTTGATTGTCGGTGGCGTTATTGCATCTCTTAGTTGCAATGCACAACGATTCCCTCGCATGACCTCTCCTGTAACCGCACGGTCATTTCACTACATCGCGACGTGAAATGCCACTAAAAGCGGTTTGTGCATAGGTCTTACTGAGTTAGGAGTCCTCTCGACTTCTTTTAAGCTGTCCTAGACTTAGGAGCTATTTTTAGGCTTAAAATGCTTTGTGAATTACTTTTAGTGAGAAAAATTAGGAGTCCTAAAGTTAGGAGTGACACGCCCATTATTTTTAGGAGTTTCTCCTAAATTCGCCAGTTAGGAGCCACTTTTAGCCCTAAAATTCTTTGTGAATACGTGCCCTGGTTTTGAGATCCTAGGAAATTCCTGCATGGTATCCAATTCAAGACTCATATTGCAACCCAATTAGTTTGACAAAGAAACATGTTTTTGCTTTTACTTTATTCATTGCAATGCAGTAAAAAGGCTTGTAGAAATGTCATTTTTTATCACTAAATAAAAATAGCCATTCATTTATTTATTTCTGTAAGGCACATACAGAAATGAGCTCTTGGTGTTTCCAGCAAAAACAGCTATTCCCCAACAGATCAATATCCAGCTTGATTCATCCTCACTGACTCCAACCAGATCGGCACGTAACTTGGGTGTCATAATTGATGACCAACTTACTTTCTCTGAGCATGTTGCCTCAATTGCAAAGTCATGTCGGTATACCCTGTACAACATTAGGAAGATCAGACCTTATCTGACACAAGATTCCACTCAGCTTCTTGTACAGGCAATGGTTATCTCCAAGCTGGACTACTGTAATTCTCTGTTAGCTGGCCTACCTGCTTGTGTATTAAGACCACTACAGTTGATTCAGAATGCTGCAGCACGACTGGTCTTCAATCAGCCAAAGAGGACACATGTAACCCCTCTCCTAGTTACTCTCCACTGGCTCCCTATAGTAGCCAGAATTAAATTTAAATCTCTCACTCTGGCCTATAGGACACTGACTGGATCTGCTCCCAGCTACTTCAGTTCTTTAATCACGATGTACATTCCCAACCGCCCATTGCGATCTTCTGAGGAGCGTCTATTATGTCGACCAACCATACATGCTAGGTCAAATTGTAGATCCTATTCTTCAGTGGTTCCGTGTTGGTGGAATGAGTTGCCCAGTGCTCTCCGTTCCAGCAACAGCTTTGGATCTTTTAAGAGGGGTCTTAAGGCATATTTATTTAATATGCACTTAGTCCTTTGAGTTTGTGATGTGTTATGGTTTGTATAATGTATTGTTTTGTTATAATTTGTCTATTGATAGAATTTGAAATTTATTTTGCTATTGTCCTTAAATTTAGCCATACCATGCTTTAGTTATTATTATTATATATAATTAACTGAGTGACTTATTTGATTGCTATTCTCATTTCACTGTTTTATTTCTCATTAGGTTAGTGCTTAAAATTATTGTTTTACTGATAATATTACTATTCTCCCTAGTTTGTAATTGTTCACTGTTAATTTAATTTGTATTGTTATTTATTTGTATGTCGCTTTGGACAAAGGCGTCTGCTAAATAACCATAGCCATAGCCATAGCCACATATTTCTGTAAATTGCTCAGCCCCAAAGCCCCCCTCCACCATGGTTCTTATATTGCCAGATTCAGAATATTCTGGCCTACACATACATGAGCTGTCAGCTGAGATACATGTCAAAATATGACTACTTTTGTAGTACGCATTTTGTATTTTTATTATCTAAAAAGGTAGTGGTAAAGGATAATGATCATCATCTTTCTTTATTATTGTTAGCACTTCCTTAAACTAAGCAGCGTCTCCTCGGAGCTGTCATTTCTTAAATGAGCCGCAGCAATTTCAGTTTCAAATGATCTTTTAACGCTAGACAAATGCCTTTATTTTCAACGCGATCACCTTGTACCCAAACCATTTTGAAACGAAGGAGCCATTTGTCCTCCGCTTACTTGCAAGCTCCTTGGTTTGCGGGACTCATGTTTAACCCTGTAGGGGATTTTAAAAAAAGTGACGTGAGCGAAAGGGCGGTGCCGGGGCTGTATGTGTGAGTGGGAGACAGAGTTGCGAAATTGCGTGGCTGTTACAGTAATTTCCTGCATATAAGCCGCATTGTGTATAAGCCGCAGGACAGTGTTTTATGCAAGTTAAAAGAAACAAAACCATATGAACACCATATTAACTGCGCCCCTGTATTAACCTCATAGCTGAAGAAATTTTGCAAAATCAATGTATAAGATGCGGCTAATAGTCGGGAAATTATGGTATTTCAAATAGCGTAGCATATTTTAAACTAATCGTTATTGGTTAACCGGCTCCAACCGGCTAAAGAGGCTCGGTGGTCGGTCAAGAAAATGTGAAGTTTTCGCCACCCCTACATGTACTGTAGATGGGACATGTGACTGAAGAGCTGGGCAGCCACTCTCAGATTTACTGAGGAAAGGGAGATCGGAGATTGGGTAGTTGGGGTCAAAGTCCCTGTTTTTTTGAGGGTTGAGTTGACTGCAGCCGTTTTAAAGCTGGTAGGCACCACTTCACTCTCCACAGTCTTATTTATTACGGTGGCCATTTTATGGCATAAGGTGGGAAGACGTGGTGAGACGTGGTGTAGCATGGGAGAGGAGGGAGTGCAAGACAGCTGAAGCTGCTGGTAGATGATGTCCACCTTGAACCTTGAACCTGCAGCACAGGTCAGACTAAAGAGAACCGATATTTTTCTGTGTTAGCCCCAAAATTCTGGAATTCAGAAATAAGGTTAGCTGATTCTGCAACCTTTTAAATCTCTCCTTAAAACTCACCTATACCATTTTATTCAAGTTTTATTTCCTGTTTTGTCTTTGTCTTCTGTTTTGTCAGTATTTTGTTATTTAAAAAAATAAAAAAAAAAACATACATTTCCTTTATTCTTGCCAACATTGATATGTGATTTATAGTGTTTTTAGATTTTAAATTTTTGTTTTGTTTTTGTTCAGTTTATTCTTTTATATTATGTAAATCACTTTATAACACAATGTCTATAAATAAAGATTATTATTATTATTATTATTATTATTATTATTATTATTATTATTATTATTATTATCGATAATTGATTAATTATTTTTTTACACACCAGGAACTCAACAGACTTAAACTTGACAAAGCACTTCTTCAACAAGTTTTTCCATCATATCCATGCACTCTAGAATCTTTGCTCTTCATTCTTTTATGTAATTTGTTCTTTCGCTCCTCTGGTACCCTTATGTTCCTTCGGTGTTGCTAAGCCAAATCTTGATACTGCTATAGCAACAGCAAGCAACACCCTAGCACCACCCCTGATGGGGGATAGGCTGTATGTGTGTGTATGATTACAGTAATGGGGTGCCAGTTTGGAACAACTTTTAGCCTTACAATTCTTTGTGAATACAGACCCTGGTCTCAAAACAGACAACATTCTCGCAAAGGCCCCACGTACCAGAGCTTCAGTGACTTTGAATCATACAAAGAGGTCATATGAACATCTTTCTCAGATACATTACCTGTCTGTACATGTCCTTGCAAGTATGTGCTCTCGGATCCATCTTCACTGGCGGTGGCCACAGTGAAGTCGTACCTGTGTCCTGGAAGCAGTCCTGTCACCTGTGCCAATAAACACTGCACCGGGATGCTGCGTGGCGCTTGGCCTGGACTAGTCCAGGTGACTTTGTAGAATTGATGGGCAGTAGCGCCCTCTGGTGGGGGCCATTTCAAAGACACGGAGTCTGGCCCCACTGAGAACTGGATCTTTCCAGGTGAACCTGAAAATGTAAAAAGATATATGGTTAGGCCTAAGGTCACTGTAGCTCCGTTTCTAATAAACAAATCCAAAGTGGAGTCTTATAGTTGACGCGTGTTCCTACAAAGTATTGTCTTCCAGTTGTCTTTTGAATGTTTATTGTAATAAATGAATTGCATCCTGGTATCATAACTTTATAATACAGTATACTGTATTCTGAGATGTGGGACTCATCTAATTCTATTGTTCTTAGAGTGACATACACCTTTTTATACATGTACTTACAGTGTACACTATGTAAAGTTACAGTAAATTATACAAAATTAAATTAGAAAACACCAAAATATGTTAGCATTACATTTAAAACTCATATACATGATAGACATCTGGCGCCTACAGTCACTTTAATAGGTTAATTTTCATTTCATGTTGTAAATCTATTCTATTTGTTATCAAAAAATGACAAACTGTACCTTTTTGGCTGGATACACTGGACTGAGTCTGTAAAATGAATGATAAAGCGAGAAATTATCATATTACAGCCACATTACAGAGAGATTCTTAATCTATATGTGTTAGGTGAGGCATTCCTCATTTACACATGACTGATTTGGTTGTTCAGTTGTAGATCAGTTTGGGAAAGATTTTGAGGAATTGAGTCAGGTGTGAACTTTTTTGTCTAAAACTGCAGGCTAGCCTTGAAATCTAGATGCCCCTAGCGGCAGCAAATCTAATTTGGCTGCCGGGACAGTGTAGCAACGCTCCATTGAGCTTAGGAGTTGAGAAACGGAAGAATGACCTGACCAATCACATCGTGTATAGAGTCGATGGGTGGGCTTAACATAATGGTGACTGACATGTGACCAGAAGTTGCGATGGCTCCTGCTACTTGAAAACAAGAAGGTGATTCGTTTAGCGTTATCCTATTGCGTGGAGAGGGAAGGTTACGCATCCTGCTACTTGAAAACAAGATGATGATTCGTTCAGCGTTAATTGCGGAGAGGGAATTTGAAAGACAACTGCTTATCCCACCTATCCGACTGAGCCATGCCTACGGCGAGTTCCCAGGCTGGTCAGGCTAACTGCAGGCAGTTTCAGGCCCAAAAATGGCCCACTTTTTCTATGGTGGTGGAAATTGCAGAGGAACTGAATACTGTCTATGCCAGGTTCATCAATGCAGATCCTGCTGAGGGTTGGATCCCACACAACATGAGCCATTGCTCTGACTCCATCGGTGTGGAGGAGAAGGTTGCCTCCATCTTTACCCGACTCCATTCTAGCGAAGGGTCATTCTGTGTGAAATCATCACACTTTTGTACCGCATCGTCACTGATTTGAATGAAACTGAATGCTGATTCGGATATATACTGTAAGTTATAATAAATAGGTGCCTTTTGATTCCGTGTGTGTCCTCACTTTGGGACCTTTGTCCTAACTTTAAGTGTCCTAGCGGTGGTCACCCTAGTAGAGGTGAAAATATTGCATAGCATGCCTTTAAATGTAGAGCAGGAAAAGAGCACTACAGAGTTATGGTCATGCTTCTTAATTGATTCAAACTTTATTGGCCCAAATCACCCTATTGATTCAAAACAAATGCAATTTCAGTCTCATATAGCAGAGGTTCCCAATTGTTTTGTCTTGTGTACCCCCTGAGTCTTTTTGTAATACCGTCATTACCCCCTCACTCATACTGTATGTGCTGATGATTCTTCTAAAGCAGAACATAACTGATTATTGAATGAAAATAACTTGATTTCATCTCCTTAATTTGAATATGTTTTCAGTCATTTTCTTAACTTTAACTCAAATCATAAAACATAAAAATTAATAATGTGTTAGGCCTACCTTGAAATAAATATGTAATATAATCAAATAAATAAATATGAAATCAAGATAATCAACCAATCTTTGCTATATATGGGCTATATATCTTTATGTCCAAATACACTAAGGACAGGAGCTGTGGTTCTCCACTCACATCTGTCAGTTCATCCAGCTGCAAAACGAACTGACCGGCTACTTTTATTTTCTTAATTTTGTCCTCTTTTTTGTTAATTTTGTTGTTATATTAACAGACATATCGTTGATCCAACGGGATACGGTGTTATTCGATAGGGGAACGTTCTTGAGTCGTGGTACTGCCTTGGTTTCAGTTTGGCCTCTTGCATTTCTAAACAGGCCTTTTTCTGGCTGCAGGTAGCCTAAGCAGCTGTTTTGATTGTGGGATTTTGGCGTGGTTGTGCAACAGACTATTGTCTCCCTAAGGAAACTTATCACACAGCATAATTTATGAAGGGATTATTGTATTGCCTTACTTGCGGAGTGATTATTTGCACCCGGGTGTAAATAGTGGAATGGAGGCATTTTCTTATTTGCACCCAAACCTGAAATCCAACATAGCGGGACCATCTTGGCAGGAGATGGCCAACCTAAATCCTAAATCTAACAAGTTAGGATTATTAAAACAATATTTTAGATGGTAAAGTGGTGCTAAATTTCCATAAACCTTGTTCAGTGAACGGGTAAAGCCGTCCGTTTGTAAGCAAAAGCAAGAAATACGATCTTTCAGTTTGTTTACCGTTACCTAGCAACCATAACACGTTATCCAAAGATTAGTAGTTTCTCATATTCCTTGAGAGGAGAGGAGAGTAGTGCAGTGGATAAGTGTAGGGTTACGACTCTGGAGACCCGGGTTTGATTCTCAACTGAGCCATCGTCATTTTTTTGCATGCCAATGTACGAACGACTTGTTTTTTCTTAGATGATGTTACCTCGCGGCAAATAAGAGTTTGTGCTTTTTGAACCTGTCAAAGATTGACTAATTTTATTTCAGTTATGAGTACAGTTAAGTAGAAGTAGGCTTCAGTAGTTGTGAGTAGAAAGGTTTCTTGGTGTTTTGAGCCCCCAACGCTGTCTTCAAGGTAGCGCTGCCTGGAAGGCGCTGGGGTTAGGCATGGGTTAAGGTTAGGGTTAAGATTAGGGTTAAGGTTAGGAGTAGGATTAAGTGCCTTTAAGTCAACAGTGGCAGCGCTGCCTGGAAGACAACTCAGAAAACAACTTTGAACTATAGCTTGCCTTTGATCAAGCTACCATATGACCACTCATTAGCCTAATTTGTAGAATCACTTCCAAGTAACACAGACATGGCAAAACAGCTAAAAACTGTTAAAAACTAAATTAGGCCTAGCCTACTGTAGAGCTGGTAAATAGGCTACACAGGCCTATTGACAGGGTACATGGATGTTAGACATTGTGTGTAAATAGTATTGTTGATTATTACACTATTTACACCCGGGTGTAAATAGTAATGTTGATTATTACACTATTTACACCCGGGTGTAAATAGTAATGTTGATTATTTGCACCCGGGTGCAAATAGTCTCTGCCATTTACTTGTCACCTGGCCATTTTTACGTACCCCCTGCAGTGTGCTCGCATACCACTAGGGGTACACTTACCCCCGGTTGGGAATCACTGTCAGAGAAATTCCAAACCGAACTTCCCGACCTCAAATGGCTAAAGTTCGGCTGCACCCAGTCTAGCCAAAAGTAACAACAAATTTAGGAAAAAATCTTACAAATAATGGGCCTGCCTATTTGTAGCATTTCACTAAAAAACAATGTTTTAAGAGAAAACTCCTAGCTAAAAACTTTTAGTAGAATTTAGGAATATTCTTACCAGTAAGATAAATTTCTGAGTAATTAGGGGCCCAAAACGGATCTTATTACCTCCGCCAAGGAGGTTATGGCTGCGTTCAGATTGCCAGCCAAAATCCGATTTTTAGCCCATTCAGATTTGTATCGGATGTCACTTTTGAAGTCTGAACAGTGACAAGTCACATGAAATCCGATTTTTGCGAAACGGTTGCAAACCACATCCAGGATGTAGTTTCATATCGCATTCGTATCGGATATGGACAGATGCGTCTCAGTCTGAACAGCTCCCAACACTCAGATCGGATTTGACTGTCCGTGACGTGACTTTATGTGAGTGACCGCCCAGTTGTGGAGCAACGTTACGGCTATGTCTTTTGACCATGTTATATTAAACGTGACTTATTAATACTCAATGCTAAATAGAGCATTAAGCCCCAGCCGTGGCGCAACTGGCTGGGGCACCTGCATCGCACGCCGGCGACCCGGGTTCGATTCCCGCCCCGTGGTCCTTTCTGGATCCCACCCCGACTCTCTCACCCATTCGCTTCCTGTCTCTCTCTACTGTCCTGTAAAAATTAAAGGCACAAAAGCCCCCAAAAAATATACTTTAAAAAAAAAAAAATAGAGCATTATACAGTCCTCTCTGTTTCTATGGAAGTTGCAAGAATCCACATTGTTCTACTAAATGCCGTTAAATAATTAAATAGCCTTCCAACAGTTTGAAGCGGAGCTTGCCACTGATTAGTTTCGGTTTCTGTCGCGCAAATGCGCACATGTATGCATGCATTCCATGAACACTCACCTAGTTGTATTGTTCTACAGTATGTTTAATCACACCAAATTAGCAAGTATTTCCTCCTGATAGCAGAAATGTTCGTTTTCATTGCTACAGCAACCTGGCAGATCTGTTACTAATGTGACCCAGTCTGAACAGAGCCATATCCGATTTGGATACTTGCTACATGTAAAGGCAGTGTGAACAGTCAACCTTAAAAATCGGATCCGAGAAGGAATCAGATTTGAATCAGATTCGTCTGCAGTCTGAACGCGGCCTATGTTTTCATCTGGGTTTGTCTGTTTGTTAGCAAGATAACTAAAAGGTTATGAATGGATTTCGGTTTAAATTTTCAGGACAGGTCTGAAATGACCCAAGGAAGAATCAAGTACATTTTGGAAGTGATCCGTATCACTGTCTGGATCCAAGAGGCGTTTATGTTTTTAGTTTGGCGCTGTAATTGCATGGTAGGGCCACGTGGTGACGCTCTGAATAGTTTAGGTTAAAATGTATGATAACCAAGGAAGAAGTTGTCTAATGATAAAAGTTATCTACTTGCATCCTGACCATTGTATCCTTAAATATAGTTTGATGGACAATAGGCCTACATGGTGTCAGAAGCTCATAACTCACGACAGTGGCACAGATAACGTCTTGAAGAAGTTTTTTGGAGTGGAGAGTGAAAACGGATGGCCTGTGGAGCAAGAGAAAACGCGAGTCGGCGAAAACTAACAAGCGACTAGCAAAAAGCATGCCGTATGGACAACTTAGCCTATTCACCATCACACCACCGGGAACGTTCGGCTTCGAACTAAGCTTGTGGCCTGCATGGATAAAAACATTTGAACGCTTCAGAATGGCTTCAAGTTTCATAGAAAAAGAAGGCGAATACCACGTGAATTCTCTCATTTACACAATGGGTGATAAGGCTGACGATATCCTGAGTTCATTGCAGTTGACAGAAGCTAAGCTAAAGGACTGTAAGGAGGTAAAGCAGGCTTTTCATGGACATTTTATCGGAGTGCATAACTTTATTTATGAGTTGCATCCTGAGAGCCTAGTTAGAGGAACAATACAGGCGGAGGTCTGTGCTCTCTGAGTGCTTTTCTAGTTTAGTTGTTCATTTTACTTAGTTACAATACTAAAAAATAGCATACCAGGTCCTGTAGCTGATGTCTAACCATTTCTCTTGTGTGCTTTATAGCGCAGATCTCGCAGAAGAAGTCATTGCAGGTTATGCACTCCTTCACGGCTTTGCATTTCTTGAAACAGACGTCACAATCTTTACTTGACAAACTGAAACCAATAACCACATAATTATTAATTAACCATAATTTGATCATTTTATGGAACATAACTGATTTATTGCATGTGTACAAGTCAGGAGTTAATGATGTATGTCTTGTGTACCTCAAGTCTGATGACATTTCAGAGAAACCTGAATCCGATGCGACTGACTTACAATCTGTATTGTCTGCATGGCCTAGTTTATGCCTGGAAAGGATAGACATAGACAAAGCATTTGCAACAGCAAGCATACAACACAGAAAGTTTAGCAACATGATATAAACAGTTACCGTGAATTAGATGTAGCATGTTGGATAACAAGTGCCAGGTTCAACTTGTAACACAGCGGTTAGAGAACACAAAGGTGGTGCAACAGAAAATATGTGACCATTCATGTCAAAACTTGCATAGGTCATATTTCAACAAATACATTATTGTGTCCTCTTTCACTAATAATTTCATAATTATAGCGGTCATATAGTGATTGTCAAAGTTTTTGTTTTCTTCTTTTCCTATCTACTTCCTGAATTTTTGGTCAGGAATTCCCAGGACACTGTAACAATGGGGCACATGAAACTTGGTGGGCAAATAAACATAATTATAAAAAAAAAAAAGAAAGAAAGAAACTTGGTGGGCATGTAGCCCCAGAAGACTTTTACGGAAAATGTTTGGATGACGAAATGCTTATGGTATATTGGTCTCAAGAGCCCGCATCAACTTAAATTATAACCAGTCATTTGTGATTTGCACCCTCATGGTAAAAAATGAAAATGCAATATAACATTGCTTTAATCATATGTCTTAATTAAATTCAATTTAATCAAAAATGCCCTCCTCCCCCTCCTCCTCTTTTGGTGCCACCCTGACATCTGGCTGCAGTGTAGCTGCACTACAACAAGTAAATGCCACATACTGAATTGGGTACTGAAATATTCACAAGAATCCATAGAAATTGAATCTTGTTTTATCCAATATTAGTTGTTCAGATGTATAGTCTAGCTTACATACAACCATTGATCCAACAAAGTAAATGCAAATAGAGGCTTTTGTGTAACTATTCCATATTTTGTGTAGTCACTCTGTATCAGAACACCTGACATACAATCCAAAACGTCTACAGGAAACTTCAGAGTGTTACCTTTAATTTGAGACCAGGATTATGCTTCTACACAAAGGGGTTCATGTGCAATAAGCATTTGATTGTCAGTATGCATTTTGGATTGCTAAAAGTCCTATGGGGAGTTTCCATAGGATTTTTTTTTATTTTTTTATTTTTTTTAAACGCATGAGCATACATTGGCAAATAATGGTCTACAGCACTCATATTTCATGTTATAGTGATCTACTTTTGCACACAGGTTCACAGGACCTAGTTATAGGGCTCAGTTGTGTTAGAGGCTCAGAGGGACCTATCAGAGGGCTGATACTGTATGTGGTCAGTTCAGAGATGCTTGCAATCCGCCAGGAAGAAAAAACTATATTTTAGCCTCTGTGGCCCTGTGTCAGTACATTACATAGTTATTCTGATTGTCTCTACTGAAGCCTCTGTGTCTTAGCTTTCCAGAGAGGTCAAGCAATTGATGGTAGGCCAAACTGGGTGGGAGCCGTGGCCTCTAGAGTAGGAACAGTGCGATTCGGGGGGAAAGCCTAGAGATGGCCCTGTTCTTTAAAAGGTTAATCTTACAATGTAGAGTGTAAGGATCTAAGTTCCCAGGCTGATGACATTCCTTTCAATCATATATGGACTCTTGATTAGCTACTGAGTGTGGGCCTATTGTGGACCTCCTGTCACACGTTTGTCCAAAGTCCTCAGAAGTTAACTTGGACCAGGAAATGTAACCAAATGTATTGTCATGTCTTGATTGATTTACTCAAGTGGTTTCACTACAACAATGGTCTCAGTTTCACCTACAGTACTCATCATGTGATCTCCATTCATGTAACCCCTGTCACTGTGTGAACCAATCACAAACTTTGTAGCCTATAAAAGCGTAGACAAAACATTATTCATGGAGTCTCTATTAGCTATGAACTCCCACACTTAGGTGTGTAGTCATCTTCCTCTGAGCTGGTAAAGTATGTTTCATTCTCTGTCTGTTTTTGTCTCTTAGCTTGAGTATTTCTTGAACCTGTTTTAAGTAACTTTCACACTTTGCATTTAGATGTACTTCTATAATGTGTTGGATGACTAGCTTGTACCTGTCCAATAAATTTGTTATGCTGATCCGCGTAGCCATTAGTGCTTATACGGCTGTGTCCGGTCCCAGGTAACGTGCTAGCGTAATGGATGGCTAGGGTTTAACTACCGCCGCCGTAGGAGTTAACCACACTGGAAAGGGCAAGCTGTCTTTGAAATTGACTGTAATATTATGAAGCGGTGGGTCGCTTTGTTTACGGGGTCCGCCATAGATTAAAATGTCTGTGGTAATTCTGTATCGAGTAATCGCATCCTAGCACAGCCAGAACCCTCTGTGCTAGTATGTGGTTGTGGGTCAGCACGTAGACATAATAGTGATCCGAGTCAGCGGGGCAGCCTCTGCATTCCTTTCTGGAAACTAGTAACAATGATTGCGTCGGGAACCGCCCGAATATAACCGGCAGTGGAGGAGAATAGGACCCTCAGCATATTCCTGACGATACGGGGTCGGTAAGAATGTCTGTGGCAATACACAGTAAATAGTAATGATCAGACGCTTATGGCTCACATAAGCCTGATCCCGGATAATTCACAATGTTACTTTCGAAGGCACCACCAGGCTCACCAGCCTGACCCCTGAGAATAATGTTACTTTGAACTAGACCTTCTTATATTTGGCGGAGTCAGCTTTATTAGGATTCAACAGGGGTTATAATTATCTTGTCTCAAACAGCGCGCGGCTGCTTCACGGATTTTCCTTCGACCACTCTCTGTTCCCTCATTGGTCCAGAAAAGTGACGTCTTACAAGAGCACTACACAGATTGTACATTTAAAAAAAATGCCAAGTCCAATCTTTCAGATGGTGTATAACATTATTATGCTTTATAGTAATATGGTGCCTACAATTGATTTTTAAGGTTGGGTGGTGGGGGGGTGTTCCTACATAGGAACAGCGTTTCTTAAACCGCCCCTATATATCTTCAGATGAAATTTTATGAATTGCACCAAATTTCATGTGTATGGTTACACAGATTTACTAAGGATCTTATAATGGTTTCACTGTCATATAAAAATCTATCAGGATTCAAGACCATTCTAAGATCCTTAGTAAATCTGTGTAGCCTGAAACATAAAAAAATTGTAACCTGTAAGGGCTATATATGACATTGTATGAGGAAAATGAGAAAGGGGCCACTTTCAAGAGTAAATCATACAAGTTTTGTATATAAAACACATTGCTGGCAGAAATAAGTTTTTTCTATTTCTTTTTCATATGGGGTAGGCCGACTGAAACAGTTCCCTGAAACATTTGTTAGGTTTGCCTGTGTAGTGACACATACCGGTCAGGTGCCTTTGATTGAGCAGGTTTACTGGCTTTAGAAGACCTCACTGAGTCAACAGAGCTTTGGCGTCTGCGCTGATCATGTGCTGATGGACCCTGATGCTGTTTACTGCTGTAGGAGATATACATGCACCAACATAAGATCATTATCATCCCAGGAAACACACCCATCTGGGAATTGTGTGGGTTTGTTTGTGGGCTGACAAATGGGCCCCATCTGGGCTACCAACTGTAGGTGGGGCCAAGCTAATTTTGGTGAGCCCATTTGACGACCTCTGTTACATCAAGTCTAAACTTACAGTATCAAATGATTCATTTATGCGGGTAGTTTACCTTTGTGTTTCCTGTGATTTCCTATCCTCTGTTGGAGCAGCATGGCCCATGAATGGTTTGGAATCACTAAAACAACAAATATTCTCTTCATATACTGTACTGGTAAAAAACAAATTCTAAAACAATTACACTGAGCAAAATGTTTGAGAAAAAGAATATACCGGTCATTTTTTGGCAGCAGTTCTTTCAATAACATATATTTTCTTTGAAATATTTCAGTTGATGGATGATGATTGCTTTCTGTTAATCTTAACAAAAATGAACGTTCTGATCAAATGGAACTGCGACAACTTTGCCTGAACAAGGGCCTCACATATATATAACGTCTCCATGATATTATAACTTGATTTAGTTATTCATAATTGCAAAAGTCAATGTCTGGAACTTTGACTGGAATTGTGTTCTATAGCCAGATGGTTTCAAATTCCCTCCTCTGTGTTGTCCAATCTAATACAATACTATGTGATAATGTTAAGTGCTGTTTTATTGCCAAGTGAGGGCTCTTTAGCTTGCATATGCAACACAGCCATATGCTCTTTGATCGACCCTTTAGTAATTAAAAAGCACATCAACATGTGCCATGTGCCAGATTTGGCTGTATCGGTGCTAGTGTCATATACTGTACAGTAGATATAGATATAGATATATTGAGCATGTCTTTTTACATGCTGCTGGTGTCTGCTGGTATACATTAAATGTCAACAAAACACAGACATTATCTTGAGGAATAAGGTGATGGCAAGGCAAGAAGTTCCTTTATGATCTTACACACTGAGCCAAATCAGTTTTTCTCAAGGCAAACAAGAGCCTTAGATGTACTGTTGTGGTTAAATCAGTTGGCGAGAGAGCTATATATGAGCTATTGAGACTATTAACATTGAATTTATAGTTGGAGCCACTTATCATGTTGTTCCACCTCAGACAAACAGAACCTGTGTCAATGAGTTGGTGGAGATGGAAGCTATGTGTCAGTCTTGGCTCGTTAAGCATATTCTATCTGATTGTAAACATGTCTTCACCTAGGGGAATGTTTGCCAGGTTTTGAAATTCTGGCATGTTTGCTCGAGACCAAGAGAGTTGAAGTTAAATCTTGTAGAATGATCAGTAGAATTTCTGACAAGTGTACACTGGTCAGACTAAGTAAGTATGCAGAAGTGCACAAGACCAATGGGGATTATTACCAGTGTTAATGCAAGGAACTTCACATCACAGACCTGACTTCATTAGCTAAACTTACGGATTAGATGATCGGCTTTGTGCGTCCTTCTGAGGTTTGAAATCCTTGCGAGAAGCCCGTACTCCTTGGTCTCTTTTCATGCCCTTGCGAGAAGCCCGTACACCTTGGTCTCTTTTCATGCCTGGTGCTGAAGTCTGGTGCTTAGGGCTGGCATCAGGGTCTTGCTGCTGCCGCCTCTGTGGTATGACCAGGTCTTGTAGTGTGTGACCCTCCTCACTGCTTATGTGCTGCCTGGCATGGAACATGCAGAACAAGTATCTGCACTCCAGACAGGTACTTACAGCTCTTTCATCACAGACATCACACTCCGCCACTGGAGGAGGCCTGCAAGACAAACACAAGAATGGTGTGAAAATCATTGATCAGATGTCTAGAAGAAACACCTCTGATAACTTGGGTGACCAGATGAGAATGGGTGAAATTTGGGGGGGGGGGACGGGGACGGGGAGGGGGATGGGGGACGGGGGGGGACAAACTTTTTTGGTAAACCAGCCCTTTTGGTAAAACATAGCGCTTTAACAGTGTGTGTAGTCAGATCTTTGCATAACATTTGTTGTAACGCTAGCCTAAGCCTGGCTATAGCCTAGGCTACATAATGGCAAAAAGGCCTAAATATTTTTTTATTTAGGCCTATAGGTCATTAAGAAAACATAGCTTAACAGTGTTGTTTGAATAACACAAACATCAGCAACTTTCATTTTATACGACCAATCACTTCTCTTGGGTGCTCCCTGTCCTCACGAGCACGGCTGCAACTTGTGCACTCGTGCTTTTTAGCGGCATGTTTATCAAGTCCTGGAGCTGCGTGAGCCTCCATGCCAACAATGAATGAAAATAAGGTTAGGCTATTATAGATTCGCGCGAGTAGGCTATGCTACACACATTTCCCCCCTAAACTTACAGGCAATGAGCAGCCTTGAATGATTTGTTTTTAATGTATCAGACAATAACTATAGGCTACGAGACTGCTATAATTTTCGGGACAATTAGGGCAGGATGTGGGATTCGGGACAACTGCTTGTATTTCGTGACTGTCCTGAATTTTTCGGGACGTCTGGTCAACCTAAACTTGACAAACAGACTGTCATGGGTGCAGCACCCAGTCTGAGCCAATCAAGCTTCTTACAATTCCAAGGTACAGTAACTTTAAATTATGTTAGACTGTTAGATGCAGCTGCCTAACTGCTACTGCTTATAAAGGACATATGCAACCACAAAGATGAGAGACAATAAAAAACAATGACATACCGTAGAGCAGAACAGCTCCATGTGTTGGACTAAGCGGTACATAATTTAAACAAGTTGGGGATCACACACACACACACACACACACACACACACACACACACACACGCACACGCACATTTCAAATAAAGATTATAAATAGATAGGCTACTTCTCTTTCTACAGACTGCTGTCGGTACATTCTGTCTATATACTGTAGTATCGGAGTTATGTTCTGTACTGTAGGGGAACCCTAATTTAGTGCTGCTTTGAAACGTCAAATCTTGAGAGAAGATTATAACTGCAAGTAAAAGTGGCAAATCAGACTGATCCCTGAGACCTCATGGGCTGGCCTGGCTGTATAGTGGTTAAGGAGCTGGTCTAGCCTGCAGTAGCCTGAAAAGTTGTGGGTTCAATTCCTATCTTCCACTGTTGTACCCTTGAGCAAGGCACTTTACCCCAAGTTGCTCCGGGGATAATGAAGTCCCTTGTTAGACTGGGTAATCCCAGCCCAATCTGCCGGCGCCCTGCAGCTCAGGCTGGAAATCTGCACATGTATCACTCCTGCTTCCTGCACGTTTGCTGGAACCAATCACAAACTAGCTTACCCAGATCGTTGGTCTGATTGGTTGAAGGACTATCCAAATGCATGGAGTCATTTGAAGTATACCAATTGATTATGCCTCTTGTGCTGTAGAAATACAGCGCAGACTCCCCAGACTAATGTTCAATCTTAAAAGATTAAGGTTTGTGTGGTGATAGCCAGGCTAGTCCCTTATAATATAATTGGTATATGTAGTTCCCTTTGGACAACAGTGTCTGCTAAATGAGTACATACAGTGTGGAGCACATGTATTTGATACCATGCTAAAGTTGACTAAAACGA
Organism: Sardina pilchardus; assembly: GCF_963854185.1. NCBI lineage: Eukaryota > Metazoa > Chordata > Actinopteri > Clupeiformes > Clupeidae > Sardina > Sardina pilchardus. The sequence continues at coordinate 34,426,673 of NC_084997.1, read as the reverse complement.
GGAATATAAAATCGTCAATCGTCATTGATCTTAATGCCTTAATTCAAAACATGAGTAAAAATCAAACCGCTAAGGACACCAATTTTCTTTGTGATTGAAGAATGTATCTTCCCGAAATACAGGAGGCATAAGTATTTCAAAAATTAAATTAAAAATGTAAATATTACATTCCCATAGGAGCAGGAGGATTTGTTATATGTTTTTTTATTTTTAAAGGCCAGCTATTTCATGGATCCAGGATATTATGCATCCTGATAAAGTCCCATTGGCCTTTGGAATTAAATTAGCCCCTCATCATCACATACCCTTCAGCATAGCTAGAGATGGGCATTGTGTTTTTTCCAGTTAGCCTATTAGCCTGTTTGATTTGCATTGAGCTCATATGCTCATAGCTGGCCTTTTAAAAAAAGATAAAACATTTAACAAATCCTCCTGCTCCTATGGGAATTTAACATAGGGGTCAAATACATGTACCTATGCCCCCTGTATTTAAGGAATAACATTTATTTATTTTTTTACGATACATTCTTCAATCACAAAGAAAATCGGTGTCCTTAGCGGTTTGATTTTTACTCATTTTTTTGAATTAAGGCATTACTGTAAGATAATACTGTAATTGATGATTTTATATTCCTCTCCTTAGTCAACTTTAGCATGGTATCAAATGTGCTCCACTGTAAATGTGAATTCAGAAGACTATGATGTACAGTGTGCTGTCACTGCAAACAGTAGCCTACCAAGATATGTGCTATCATTTATCTGCATCATGGGACAGACATTTTCAATAAATCTGCATAAACGCTGCTGACATGATTAACTGCCACCATGAGATGGTGTATGAAACATTCCAGGAAACTGAGGGATAAATTAGGTAAGGGATAATCAACTCCGTGCCGTGCGTCTCTAGGAAAATAATGCACGTTCGAAGTGGTAATAAGGTCCCGACGCCGCAGGCGGAGTTGATTATCCCGCTTATACCACTGCTATCATTTCTGTTTATGTTGCCGCTGTCTTAGATACAGTACAACGTTTCTGTTTTTACCGTTACATTCACATTGGCGAATTAATATTCAAGTGTGATAAGCCCCCCAAAAAGGAACTACTTCTTAGCCGTGCGTATTATCGAAAAATAATGCACGGCTATGAAGTAGCTCCTTTTTTTTTGGGTTTATCACACTTACCACTTTGAACGTGCATTATTTTCCTATAAAACGCACGGCGCTTCGTTGATTATCCCTTACATAATTTATCCCTCAGTTTCCTGGAATGTTTCATACACCACCTCATGGTGGCAGCAGCCCGACACGTTCCATTACACTATAATCTGCTGTATTTATAGCCATGGAGATGGTTGTTTACCTCGGCGCCTGCTCTGATTGCTGGTCACTCATCTCTTCCTCCTCCTCCTCCCCCTCCAACTTGTGTCTCAGATCAGCACAGTCCAAAGGTGAGGACACGCTGGAACAAAAATGTTTTCTTCACACATTGGAAAAGAAGGTTTCTAAATCAACCAGTTTTTGATTTTGAAATTGTATGAATTGAATGCAGTTTAACAGGTCTAATAGTGTCCATAGTGTATACATTATAAACATTACTACTGTCTACTGTCAGACCATGTACAAACATTTCCCAATATGTACAAACGTTTTGTGATCTAAGAAAATCTAAGGAAATACATAGCCTATTCACACACACTCAAACTTGATCTGTCACATTGTAAAACGTTATCCTTAAGGTAAAGTATTCACTGATAAAATAACCAATTAGAAATTAAACTATATAGTAACAAGTCTGAAGACAATACTATCAACTTTAATAAAATCCTACGTATGCCAATCATTATATTACATTGCGCACAATGAAATAACATTTTGTACTACAGACTTACTGTTGATTTTTTTCTTCCAAATCCTCCCTCCTTAATGTTCCTCATGAAGTTCCAAAGATTACAGTAATGTACAACATTTGAAAAGCTTAGGTTATGAGCAATCATAAAGAACAACGTAAAAAGTATAATCAATTTGAAGTATGCCAAGCATATCCCACAGCCTATTCTTCCTTGCGGTAACATATAAATGTCAATCTTTAGCCTCTGGTCCGAATTTTGCTACCATATCAGATTCCAGCCCTTTACAACACTGCTATAAAAGACCTCTGAGAGCTCATTCCCGTCTCCTTGAGTTTATGGAGATGGAATGAGATGATGTTTGATACACTACAGTATGTTGCCAAAAGTAGTGGGTCACTTGCCTTGACTTGCATATGAACTTAAGTGACATCCCATTCTTAATCCATAGGGTTTAATATGACTTTGGTCCACCCTATGCAGCGATAACAGCTTCAACTCTTCTGGGAAGGCTTTCCAAAAGGTTAAGGAGTAAGTTCATGGGCTTTCTTCCCGAAGCATATTTGTCAAGTCACACACTGATGTTGGACGAGGAGACTGGCTTTTCCGCTCTAATTCATCCCAAAAGTGTTCTATTGCGTTGAGGTCAGCACTCTGTGCAGGCCAGTCAAGTTCATCCACACCAATTTCTGTCATCCATGTCTTTGTGGACCTTGCTTTGTGCACTGGTGCACGGTCATGTTGGAACAGGAAGTGGCCATCCCCAAACTGTTCCCACACATTTAGAAGCATGGAATTGTCCAAAATATCTTGGTTAATGCTGAAGCATTCAGAGTTCCTTTCATTGGAACTAAGGGGCCAAGCTGAGTTCAGGGATGGCAACTTCCTGTTCCAAAATGACTGTGCACCTTTGGGATGAATTAGAGCAGAAACTGAGAGCCAGTCCCCTCGTCCAACATCAGTGTGTGACCTCACAAATGCGCTTCTGGCAGAATGGTCAAAAATTCCCATAAACTCACTCCTAAACCTTGTGGAAAGCCTTTGCAGAAGAGTTGAAACAGTTATAGTTGCAAAGGGTCAGCCGACGTCATATTAAACCCCATGGATTAAGAATGGGATGTCACTTGAGTTCATATGGGTGTTAAGGCAGGTGATACAAAACTTTTGAAAATATAGTGTATTAATGTTATGAATCCATTGTGTTTAATGTTAACATGGTTAATGCTGTTTAATGTTTAATTGCAGCACAAAATTATGCTTTTATTCTTTTTTCATGAATGTCTGAACTCCGTTTCAGAAATGATACAGCTCTTTTTGCCAAAAAGTCATGTACAAAACCCCAAACACATTCTGTACACTTGCAAAATATCACATTTTGAAAAAGCAAGCCCTTCTACCAACATATTTCATAAAATGAATAAAGGTTTATCATTTCTTGTACCCTACCAAAGATAATCTCCAATTTAATCTAACGCTTCTCTGCTTGGCCCCCACTTATAGTTAGAGCAGCATAGCATTCTGCCTCCTGAATGTCCAGTCATTGGCCTTATGTGATTTCAGCCCTTTTACGTCATTGTTATCAACTCATCAGTTTATCAGAGCACTGGAAAATGAGGCATCATACGGTAAGTCATTAAAGTCACATAATGATTTACATTCCAGGAGCTCCAGCCTTTTTAATTAAGCCATTCAAACTAAGAGTGAATGTCTTATGCATCTGTTTCTAGTGAATCATAATGAAATAGGCTGGCTTCTCTAAACTATTGATTTCTCCCAGTTTTAACTGTTATTGTTTTAATTTGCAGGACACAATCTTCTTTACTTAAATTTCCCGAAGTTATTTACATGTAAAACCCTCAAGAGCTGCTGGCTGCAGAAATGCTCATATTGATTTAAACCCATCATTACTGGAGGGAGCATTCTGGCAGATATCACAGATTGTTATCCCAAAAAGTATGCTTGATGTGGTGTGTTTATTTCTGTGATATTTTAAGTGAAAGTGCATGGATATGACCAATGATTGAATGTTGCTTACAAGTTTATATTGTGCAAACTGATACATACAGTATTTAAAATAGCAGTGTAGAAATAACCAAACCGTGTTTTGAGACTGAATGTATAGGTATTCCCTAATGATTGAATCCAGGCAACATGATTGCAATGATAATCTCTTCATATAAAAATGTGTTGAACACAGCTATTGTCAGGAATTCATAAACATATAAATGTACAGTATATCCAAATAAAAAGTAAAGTTATAGGACATATTTTGTTTGATAAAACCATTTTGTTTCAGATATTTCGATTTGAAAATAGGACATTTAAGTCAGAGTAAATGTTAATAAAAAAACAACAACAACAAAAAAGACCCTTTGTTAGACAGTGATGGCATGTGATATAGCTTATGCCAGTGACAAATAGGTCTAGATGTGGAATGATTTGTACAGTATATAATAGCTTAAAGTCAAAAACATGTGTGCATGTATACATGTAAAGGGATACTTCACCGATTAGCATTAAGCTTTGTATGCTTGTAAGCTAGCTATGTTTGCTTTGAGATGGGAGAAATATGGATTTCAATGTTGGACTTCCTGCTTTCAATGATGTAAAAATCATAATTTTACATCATTGAAAGCAGGAAGTCCTATTCATGGGTTTCACTGAAATCCGTATTTCTCCCAGCTCAAGGCAAACTGAGGGAATGATACACGACCATTCAAAAACATGACTGGTTTTCTAAAGATACAAAGCTTAATGCTAAACGATGAAGTGTCCCTTTAAAGGAGAATTCGGGTGTGCTATTGACTTCACGTCACGTGACTAAATTCAAGATGGCGGTGAACGGTAAACTTTCGGAAGTGACTGCCTGAATAAACCGTCATGTAAGTAAACCACCAGTGCATTTTTAAAGTTCTCGATGTCTCGTTTTAAATGTCAGGGCCCTCAGAAGTCTACCAATAAAGTGTGGAGCTACTTTGAGCCTCATAAATGGTGTAAAACAGTGATTTATTTGCATGGCTAAGCCGATGCCCGAGGCACTCCCATTGAAAACCTGTTGGTAGCATCGGCTAACTAGCGGCAGATTTCTGAGTGCAGGGGGCCGGTCAAGACAGCTCTGAGACAAACGCTCACACTCGGTATCATGTTTCAACACACTTTAAGTCAATATCACACCGGAATTCTCCTTTAAAATGTGTGTATATTGAGAGGGTATCTTAAATTGGAGATACTACAACATTAATTTGTATAGTAGTACATAGCTGCCACATCACCCAGATATTGAATATTGTATTTGCACTTAATTATTAAATTATTTTTGATATACAATATGAAAATATGTAAGCCTTCAGCAAGTCTAGAGATTACATTTTACATGTCTTTGAGGTCACAGTGAAGGTTGTGAGGAGAGTACTGAGGTTGCTCTGGATGAGTTCAGCTCTTCCACTCGAGAGTCTGTTGAGGACACTTAGTAGGTCTTAAGTCTGAAGACTTTGAAGAGTGTTAAAGATGAGGACACTTAGTAGGTCTTTAGTCTGAAGACTTTAGAGAGAGTTGATGATGAGGAGGGTTAAGTAGGTCTTTAGTCTGAAGACTTTGGAGAGTGTTGAGGATGAGGAGGATTCAGTAGGTCTTGAGTCTGAAGACTTTGGAGAGTGTTGATGATGAGGAGGGTTCAGTAGGTCTTGAGTCTGAAGATTTTGGAGAGTGTTAAAGATGAGGAGGGTTAGTAGGTCTTGAGTCTGAAGACTTTGGAGAGTGTTAAAGATGAGGAGGGTTAGTAGGTCTTGAGTCTGAAGACTTTGGAGAGTGTTAAAGATGAGGAGGGTTAGTAGGTCTTGAGTCTGAAGACTTTGGAGAGTGTAGATGATGAGGACACTTAGTAGGTCTTGAGTCTGAAGACTTTGGAGAGTGTTGAGGTGGCGCTGGCATAGACGAGGAAGGAGCCCTCGCGGGTGTGGAGGAACTCCCAGTCCCTACAGCCCACCGTCAGCAGCTCATGAACACACACAAACCCCTCTGAGCCCTGCCATCTGAGGAGGATGAACACACACACACACACACACACACACACACACACACACACACACACACCCACACCCACACACACACGCACACGCACACACACAAACAGACAAACAAAAAGCAAGTTGTTACATGTGCATACAATTCAGAAGGACAAACACTGTCCCACTTTTGCTTTCTGTTGTTGACACTAGGTGTGAAATATAGCAGGTTTTTTCTTGTAGAACAGAAGAGGGTATTCAAGGACAAGAAACACTCCTGCAGTACGGCCTCTGACCTGTAGATGGCACTATTGAGTGAGTAGGAGGTGCCGTTGAAGGAGTTGGCCACCACTAGGAAGCTCTGCGTCCCAACAGTGAAGAACTCCCAGTCCACCGCCCTGAACACACAACATGCATCATCAACAGACCGCTGGAGTGGAGTCTGTGTGTGTGTATGATGCATTGTGCATAGCTGTGGTGTGTGTGTGTGTGTGTGTGTGTGTGTGTGTGTGTGTGTAAGAGAGAGAGTGTGAGTATGAGTAACTGTGTATATGTTCTGAAATCTGATGGAGTTTTGTACATTGTGGAGTGTGTTTGTGTCTCATGTGTGTGTTTGTGTGTGTGTGTGTGTGTGTGTGTGTGTGTGTGTGTGTGTGTGTGTGTGCGTGCGTGTGTGTGTGTGTTTGTGTCTCATGTGTGTGTTTGTGTGTGTGTGTGTGTGTGTGTGTGTGTGTGTGTGTGTGTGTGTGTGTGTGTGTGTGTGCGTGCGTGTGTGTGTGTGTTTGTGACTCACGAGTGTGTGAGTATGTCCTGGAACCTGATGAATCTCTGCAGCTCCACGTTGAGCTCGTAGATGGTGGAGTTGATGGAGTACTGGCTCCACCCACGCGTGAGCAGCTGCCCATTGGCCACCGCCAGGAAGACCCGCCCATCGATCTCAAACATCTCCCAATCCGTTGCCCCGAACGTCTTGGAACCACAACAACGTACCGGTTACTACATCTAAGACAGGGCTTTTCAACTAGCGGCCCGTTGAATTTTACCTTTACAAACTGTCTTCAAATCTGCCTTTCATGGCTATGATATAATCAATAAAATAAAATTAGATTAATGTTTTTGCATCGCATGACACTTTTACTGGTTCATTTCATTTGACAAATATAGACCCTCTTCATAAGCACCTAATATGCAACCTGTTACTATTGGTCGCAAGTTTTCTTTTTTTTCTTGCTGATTTAACACACTGACTGGCCACAAGGCCACAACGTTTGTTACGTACTCCTATTGCTAGTGAAAATAAATTAGCGAGAAAAAAATAAAACTTTTACGAGTGCGACCAATAATTTATTTTCCTGCAATGAGGTTGAATAGATCTAATAGATCCTCTACAGCATGTCAGTACAGTATGATGTAATGCATGTAATGATTGTGACCCACGTGACGAACAGGTTGAGCCAGAGGACTGTGGTTGTGAGGGTTACCATAAAAACATGGAGTTTCCCCTCACCTGGCAACCAGCCTCTATCATGTTTGTCTGAAGACTCAGCGGTTGCCAGGTTTGGTTCTGTTGGTTTGGTTTACAAGCAAAGCCCCTTTCTTCTTTAATTACTCTTTCACAGGGCAGACCCTCATCTCTACACCCTTATGCAACATCACCAGAAGTCTAGCAAGAGGATTCACCTTTTACACAAAGGGAATTTGATTTCAGAGTCATGACATTCTCATACCTCTACTGTCTCTTGTATGAGTTTTTCATTCTTGGGAATGATTTTCCAGTGGCGGCTCTACCATCTAAGAATTTTTCTGTGTCGCTTTTCAGAGAGGACAGTGTAGAGCAAAAACAAATGAGTTGAAGATGGGCTGGGATCGGAAAATTACCGCATGTCGAAATTGAATGTGATATGGACATTGCAGCCCCTTGGCCTAGCTTCTCCAAATGAACGAGCTCTAGCCAGCATCAATAGATACAAATGAACGAGCTCTAGCCAGCATCAATAGATACAAATGAACGAGCTCTAACCAGGAAGAGGAAGAGGCTGCACTCACGGTGATGTGCTGAAAGTGCTGGAACTGGCCGGCCACCATCACGTAGATGGTGGAGTTGATGCAGGTGGTGGCGCCGTCAAACGTGTTGGCCACGGCCAGGAAGTGGTAGGGCCCCACGCTGAAGAACTCCCAGTCGTACGCGCCGGACGTCAAAAGGGTCTGGTTCACCTCGAAGAGCATGGTTCCTGGGTTCCACTTGTAGATGACGCTCTCTATGTTGTGGTTGTTGTCAGCTGAAACACACAGGTACAGGCTGAGATCAGTTTTCACTGGAATGAGGGGATATACGTGTATTTAAAAAAAAAAAAATCAACTATCTTTACCATTTATTTTGAATCAATGGAAAAAACATTAGTTATTGTTTTATCATGAAGACGTTTTCATATTTTTTACATAGATTGACTGCTGGCTATAACAATTTTTAACTATAGAGGATGAAGGTCACATCAAAAGAGCAGGGTTGGTGATGAAAACATGGATTATGATGTTCTGCTTTTGGTTCTTGTTTTTCAGCGACAAGCATGCGTCTAAATGGGAAGTTCTTATTGGCCCAGAAGTTTGACTGACAGCTATACCTCTTCTGTGATTGGCCACGGCGAGGTAGGCCTCTCCATGGATGCTGAAGGCCTCCCAGTCCTGAGCAGTGTGTGTCTGCAGGCTCTGGTAGCGGAGGAACTTGTGCTTGTGTGAGCTCCACTTATAGATGACGGAGTACTCCTCTGCACCTCCTCCTCCTCCTCCTCCTCCTCCTCCTCCTCCTCCACTGCCTGAGTTAGCCACCACCAGGAAACTCTGTAGAGAATAGAAAAAGAATAGAATATATACTTTTTTGATCCCGTGAGGGAAATTTGTTTCGCAGCATTTAACCCAATTTAGCCGAATTAGTGAACACACACAGCACACACACACAGTGAGGTGAATCACACACTAACCCAGAGCAGTGAGCTGCCTGCCCAACCAGTGGCGCTCGGGGAGCAGTGAGGGGTTAGGTGCCTTGCTCAAGGGCACTTCAGCCGTGGTGGACTGGTCGGGGATTGAACCGGCAACCCTCTGGTTACAAGCCCGAAGCCCTAACCAGTACACCATGCTGCCCCACTTGGAAGGAAGCAGAGCCATCATCAGCAAAGGCTTCATCACTTCTCTGTGTGAGCCGTGAGCGCAGCACATGCAGGAGCCCTTTGTTTGATGATCCAAGGGACCTTTGGACTCAGTGGAGCTGCACAAGGTGGGTGACATATGCTGGGGCCAGCCCATTTAGTGCCGTAACAACAAACAGTAAAACCTTAAACTGAATTCTAAAATGAAGTGGGAGTCATTATAAGGAGGCCAGAATCATCATAATGTGCTGCTCACGCCTCCTGGTGCCAGTTGGAAGGTGTGGAGCTGCATATTTTGGACCAACTGGGAGGCCGAGGTTGAGGGAATTGCAGTAATCCAGCCATGGTGTAATTAAGGAGTGGATAACCCTCTCAAGGTTGTTATGAGATAGGAAAGATTTTTTAGCAAATGGAGCGATTCAGTGAGGTGCCCCTATATAATAAGTGACTGGCTGTGTGTGTATGTGTGTGTGTGTGTGTGTGTGTGTGTGTGTGTGTGTGTGTGTGTGTGTGTGTGTGTGTGTGTGTGTGTGTGTGTGTGTTATAAGGACCCCTCAGGCTGGAGGCTGCTGCTTATAAAGGACTCATATTG